>NW_015505199.1:260831-274956 GCF_001515645.1 Sinocyclocheilus grahami | reverse complement strand
GTTCTCTCTGTGTGTGTGTGTGTGTGTCTCTCTCTCTCTCTCTCTCTCTCTCTCTCTCTCTCTCTCTCTCTCTGTCTCTGTTTTCCTCTCTCTCCCTCAGCTGTAGACCCTCTGCCTGCCACGTAGACGATCTACTTCTGGTTTATCTAACTTCTCTTTTTTCCTACCTATTCCTTTCCTTTTTTTCCTTCCTTCCTGTCTTCATTTCCTTCCTTCCTTTTTTATTTCCTTCTTATACTTAAGTCATATTTTCCTTCTTTTTTCCGCTGTTTTTACGTCTTTCTTTCCTTTCTTCCTTCAGTTGTTTCTTCCTTCTTTCCATTTTCTCCTTCCCTACTTCTTTTTACTCTGGTCGTTCCTTCCTTCATTCATTTCTTCTTTTTTTCCCTTCCTTTATTTCCTTGCTTTATTATTTTCAGTTCTTTATTTTTTTTCTTTCTTTCCACTGTTCCCTTCTATCTGTCAGTCCATATGGTGCTTAATTGGATTTACAGTAAGCTACTATGAAAGTTTAAGGCTACACAGTTTTGCCATATCATTCTTTGCCTTTCTCTGTACTCATTCTACTGGCAGTAATTAAAGAGACAACATTTAGAGTAAAGGACCATCACTCTCCAGAGACCTTGACACTAATAGGATATTTTAGAGATGCTTAATAACAACTGTCTCAGTGTTTCAAAACCCAGTTTACTCTTTTAAAATTAGTTTAAAATGTTGCTAATTTTCAATGGGTTTCTGTTTATGAAAGTTCAATGTACTGCCGTAATTCACCTAAAACAGACTTGCCTCCCAAATTTGCTTAATTGAATTGATGTTCCATTTGGCCATAAGACAAATGGAGCTTTACTGAATAGATTGTGTTTGTGTTGGATTGGAAACATAACACCTGTTCTGTACATGTCGAATCACCTAACTTCTTAACTTTTTTTTTTTTTTTGCTTTCGGAAAATGTGTAAATTCCTCTCAAATTGTGCAAGCAAAACACTGCCTTGACCATGCAAAGGGATTTGGTTATGCAATGGAGTGGCAAACTGCGAACACAGGAATCAGATCATTCTGTAATTCCAGTAAGTCGTGCCTTGTGTCCTGCCAGAGCATTGTGAGTGTCAGCTGTCAGTTTTAACCTGATCAAATAGCCTTGTGGGCCACCCTCCAAGCTGCATTCCTCAGGTGCACCCCTCTGAACTTGGGTTAGGAGGACCATGGATGTGTCCCTGATGACCTGGAACATAGGTTTCCAAAGTCAGATTGCCTACACGTGAGAATGCACTCATGTTCTCGTTTTGGGTTGTTATGACCTCTCGTCACACATTATACCTCTCTTCCTGGCCGTTTTTTCCCAGCTCTTACTTTCCCCATCCCCCCTTTTATTCTTCTTCAGAGTTTAGGTTGGCAGAAGGCCAAAGAGATAGAAGGAGGGAGAATGGGAAAGAGAGCGCAAATCGGAAGGCAGGGTTTCACCGAAAGACTAAAAAGTGTCCATGAGTGCATAAAGCGCATGAAGGAGGAAAGCCAGACCTCCTCCACTTTCCCCAAAACCATGTGATCTGCTCATCTCTCACTTACAGGCACAGATACCGTAACTGCCGGAGCCGGTTCCTGACCATTTCTTCCTTTTTTTTCTGTCACATCCATCCATCTTTGTCGCTGTTTGTGTCTGTTTCTGTACATCTGAGCGGCCCTGTCGTTCATGTCACAGAATACCTCAGGCAGGTACGACGATTTATTATAAATTATTTCACCCTGCTGGAGGTCTGTTTACTATTGTCCTCCTACGTTATCGACACACTGTTTTCCTGTTTAACACTGTAAAGTTGTTTTGACACAATATGTATTGTATAAAGCGTAGAGCCCTGCACGGGCCTCAAATATAGGCCCTAGCCCTCCAAATATGGACTAACCCAGCTGTTGGGTTAAATTTTTTAACAACCCAGCATTTTTTTAGAGTGTACTCTTTCAGCTATTAAAATAGTTCAGCTTTGTATGTAATGTCAAAGTGATTATATGTCGTTTCGTTTTGTTATCAAGTTCATTTCAAAAAACGTTTGGAGCGTCTTTTTGTTCGTTAAATGTACGTTTTTGTTTTTTAAAGTAACGACCAAGCGGCCAGCGGCAGTGAGCGGCATCATAGCCTATGTTTGATCAATTTAGCCTTCTCAAATCATCACGACATGCCTAAAATAAAATCTATAGATATAAAACTGTTCAAGCATATCACAATGTTAGTTTAAATGTTTAACCTATATACAGTAAATGTGCGCTATTAGACGCATATCTAATCGTTTGTGCGGAGAGCTAAAGCGCGCTTTACAGGACATGGAGGCGCCGGCGCGATCACTTGCATTGGAAACAACTTAAAATATAAGTTAATAAAAAGGTAAGAGTAATATATCACTCGGAACTGTAAAGGGTCTACTTTTATTTGTGTGCACTCACAATATCAACAAAAAGTTGTGCTTTTATAAAATAAAGGATACATACAGTATGCACGTTCTGCAATTTCGGCCAGGAGCGCTTCACAATGATGAACCGAAACCCAGCAAATACTTTCCTCACAGACTTGCTAAATATATCTATAGAAAGCTTTAATTAATTACTACTTTAAAACTAAAGAATTCAAATCAAAAACAAAAACTATTTTTACAGATTTTATGCATTTCTAAAGGCGTGTCCAATGAGGAGATGGCGAGTCAGGATAGTCATCTTCATCTTTGCGACACGGACTCAGAAAACACTAATTTATTAATACTTAATTGAATTGATGTTCCATTTGGCCATAAGACAAATGGAGCTTTACTGAATAGATTGTGTTTGTGTTGGATTGGAAACATAACACCTGTTCTGTACATGTCGAATCACCTAACTTCTTAACTTTTTTTTTTTTTTTGCTTTCGGAAAATGTGTAAATTCCTCTCAAATTGTGCAAGCAAAACACTGCCTTGACCATGCAAAGGGATTTGGTTATGCAATGAAGTGCCAAACTGTGAACACAGGAATCAGATCAGCCTGTAATTCCAGCAAGTCGTGCCTTGTGTCCTGCCAGAGCCTCGCGAGTGTCAGCTGTCAGTTTTAACCTGATCAAATAGCCTTGTGGGCCACCCTCCAAGCTGCATTCCTCAGGTGCACCCCTCTGAACTTGGGTTAGGAGGACCATGGATGTGTCCCTGATGACCTGGAACATAGGTTTCCAAAGTCAGATTGCCTACACGTGAGAATGCACTCATGTTCTCGTTTTGGGTTGTTATGACCTCTCGTCACACATTATACCTCTCTTCCTGGCCGTTTTTTCCCAGCTCTTACTTTCCCCATCCCCCCTTTTATTCTTCTTCAGAGTTTAGGTTGGCTGAAGGCCAAAGAGATAGAAGGAGGGAGAATGGGAAAGAGAGCGCAAATCGGAAGGCAGGGTTTCACCGAAAGACTAAAAAGTGTCCATGAGTGCATAAAGCGCATGAAGGAGGAAAGCCAGACCTCCTCCACTTTCCCCAAAACCATGTGATCTGCTCATCTCTCACTTACAGGCACAGATACCGTAACTGCCGGAGCCGGTTCCTGACCATTTCTTCCTTTTTTTTCTGTCACATCCATCCATCTTTGTCGCTGTTTGTGTCTGTTTCTGTACATCTGAGCGGCCCTGTCGTTCATGTCACAGAATACCTCAGGCAGGTACGACGATTTATTATAAATTATTTCACCCTGCTGGAGGTCTGTTTACTATTGTCCTCCTACGTTATCGACACACTGTTTTCCTGTTTAACACTGTAAAGTTGTTTTGACACAATATGTATTGTATAAAGCGTAGAGCCCTGCACGGGCCTCAAATATAGGCCCTAGCCCTCCAAATATGGACTAACCCAGCTGTTGGGTTAAATTTTTTAACAACCCAGCATTTTTTTAGAGTGTACTCTTTCAGCTATTAAAATAGTTCAGCTTTGTATGTAATGTCAAAGTGATTTTTCGTTTTTTCGTTTTGTTATCAAGTTCATTTCAAAAAACGTTTGGAGCGTCTTTTTGTTCGTTAAATGTACGTTTTTAAGTAACGACGTTGATCGTAGCCTGTTTGATCAATTTAGCCTTCTAAAATCATCACGACTTGCCTAAAATAAAATCTATAGATATAAAACAGTTCAAGCACATCACAATGTTAGTTTAAATGTTTAACCTATATACAGTAAATGTGCGCTATTAGACGCATATCTAATCGTTTGTGCGGAGAGCTAAAGCGCGCTTTACAGGACATGGAGGCGCCGGCGCGATCACTTGCATTGGAAACAACTTAAAATATAAGTTAATAAAAAGGTAAGAGTAATATATCACTCGGAACTGTAAAGGGTCTACTTTTATTTGTGTGCACTCAGAATATCAACAAAAAGTTGTGCTTTTATAAAATAAAGGATACATACAGTATGCACGTTCTGCAATTTCGGCCAGGAGCGCTTCACAATGATGAACCGAAACCCAGCAAATACTTTCCTCACAGACTTGCTAAATATATCTATAGAAAGCTTTAATTAATTACTACTTTAAAACTAAAGAATTCAAATCAAAAACAAAAACTATTTTTACAGATTTTATGCATTTCTAAAGGCGTGTCCAATGAGGAGATGGCGAGTCAGGATAGTCATCTTCATCTTTGCGACACGGACTCAGAAAACACTAATTTATTAATAATTAATTCAGATATCTCCTTACTATTTCCCCCGACATATTCATGGTAATTACCTACTTTTGCTGGGGCTTTGCGGCACGCTTTAGCCTATTGCATGCGTTTTTTGCTGTCATGTGCAAGGATATGTTTGCAGATTCTGCACTGCACATGACCAATTGACTCACTGTTTGCCGTGGTAATCAAATCAAAATGCAGCTTTTCCCGAAGCATTGGGAACTTTTAGTAACTCCCCACTTCTCCCTGATGCTCTGCATGGTCAACTATCACCTGTATGCTAATGCACGCGTATATGCGTAGGCGATGTATAATATTTTATTATTTTCAATATAACAATATTTCATACAGTAGTGTGCTCTGCGCGTATATGGGCACAATAAGAGGAGAGAAGCTAAATGAGCCCGAGCCCGATCTGTAAAAAAAAAAAAAAAATGTCAGGGACCCGACGGGCTTGCAGACCTCTAATAAAGGGCTATATAAATAAAGGTGACTTGACTTGACTTCCTTTAGGGAAGACTGGATGAGTGATGTGTAAATGTTGCCCAACCTTTAATTGTAGGTAAAATCATGATGATATCATGCACATTTTCAGTTCCCATGACTCCCATGTCTTTTAATAGCTGGCCACCTGCAACTTGAACATGTCTGTTATAATTATACATTTCTAGGAATAGAACAGCATGCGTAAAGAGGTGCATAAACTTTAGATGGGACATTTTTGGTGGTCAAGTAACGGTATTCTGATTTTTGTTGAAGAATTTTGCAGCTTATTTTAACATTTGCCATTTGTTTAATGTGTTAGAACACACATTGTATCCAACAGTGCGCTGATCTGTTTCTCACATATTTAGAATTCCATGTCAGGATTTCTGTTTGACATCTTCCTGGCCAGGGTACAGGGTGTACTGAAAAACTGAATTGGACATTTTGAAGAAGGGAGAGAGAAAATGTGCTTGTGTTAACTTTCTCGAACATTTTCCCCAAATGCAAGCCACTGGAGGAAGTTGAGAGTCATATTAATTGGTGTGAAAGAGTCTGCACCATTATCGCTGAATGAACTTAATGCTTGCTATTATGAAACACGATGCTGGATGTTTTTTGTGGCTAATGGTTCATGTTTTGTAACCTTCTTGGCTACTAAGGTTGACATTTTAAACCTGTTAGCAAGATTTTCTCTAACATTACCCTTCCCAGGATCCCTCGAGCAGCGCTATCACTAGAAGAACGCATGTTTCCCACCCACTCTGGGGTGACGGCAGTCTACAGTGTGAGTGATTACACACAGATGTCCACTAACAATCATTACACATCACTATAATGTATATACGTAGACAATCCCCAAGGCCAAAAATATACTTGAAGCAAGTATGTGAGAGCATGTGGTCCTATTGTACATACTTACTGTGAGTTCTTTTATCATTATTATTATAAGCAGTTGATATAGATGCTTTTAACTATCTGTCTGAGCTAGCTATATACATGTTGACAGTTCAACTAGCTTTAAATAGTTTGCGCAGCATGAATCTCCTCAGACTGTAACTGTAGTTGACCTGAAAAAAAAAACATTTAAAAATGTAATATATTTATATAAAACAATATAAAATATACAAATGAAATAATAAAGTGACCACCAGGGGAATATAGAGCATTGTTATATAACTGAAAGGAATGATGGTACGCTGTGTGTAATGTTGTTTGTGGTCATTCCACAGGTATCTAGACACCCAGGTCCTCCATACCCAGGTCATGACCTCAGCAAAACCCACCCAAATCTGGCGGGCACCCCTCCTGGCCACGCCACATCCCCAGCCCTCTCTCAGGTCTCAGTCTCTGCCGCCCCCTCGTACCGCTTCCTCAAGAGCTGGGAGACAGGTGGGGTGAGTACCAACACCTACACAACAGTCTACACAATTATTTGCTTAATTATCTGATATTTTTAAATTTTGGCATTGCTATGTTTTTCTGGGTCACCTTTTGTGTACCAGAAATTATGTTTGTTTTTTGCCTTTGTTGTATCTAAATTAACTGTGACATTTAAGGTCCGTTCATACCAAGAATGATAATTATAAAGATAACTATTTTAAAGGCACAATATGTAATTTTCGCCGCTGAAGGGCGCGTATTCAAAATAAACAAAGAGGCAAAGGCGTAGTTTGATGATGCCGTGACTGAGTGTGGAATCATGGGAGTTGTCGTCTTCATCCCCACAGCCGATGCAATCCGACGGGACTCGGGCAGAAATCATGTTCATTTATGAGCTAATGATTTATTAACATAGTAGAATAAAGCAGGGTGAGGCTGAAAGCCGTCAAAGCGAAACGAGGCTGCTGAACGAGCGCGACACACGGCGTATGTGGGGGGAAAAAAGCAGCGCTGTTTTATCATACTAGATACATTTGAAAGTTCTGTTATAATGCTACTCCGTGCGGTCGTCACCGGTCTATTAAAACGCACAACATATTAAAGCGTCTTTGGTGTTTTCATGTTTTCTACAAATCAAAACCGGAAATCGAGGGTGTATGACGTCATTGTCAGGCGACACAATGACACTATGGACACGGTCCGTGTCAGTAGTTAAAATTGCTTATTTCTCTGGATTTAAACATTCTTCAAAACATTTGGGATAATGTAAGTACACAAGCCAGCAAAATATATAACACTGTTCTAGTGGTTTTTGGATATTTTAATAAAAAATCTTACATATTGTGCCTTTAACTATATGCCAATATTACTGTCGTTCATCAGCTGGAAAAATCGTTCTGAAAGTGATTCCAACGATATCATTTCTCTGTGCCTTTATCGTTATAGCTGTGGTGTGGACTCTGCTATTTTTTTAATATTGAGAACAATTTTTAGAACCTATATCTTTATCAATATATTTATAGTATTCGTCCTTGGTGTGAACAGGCCTTTAGACTTGTGTATTACATTTAGATGGCTGATGTTTTGGCACACATACATACTCACAATACAGAGTGCCATGGTTTTGTGTTATGAGTGGTTTTTGCACCGCTCTCCTCACCGTGATTACCAGCAGCCTGTAGGAAAACTCTCACTATTTCATAAATAGTGTTTCCAGCCGACACAGGTGCTGTAATGATCCCACGACTTTCACACACTCACTCTGGACAGATTTATACACACTCTACAGACACTTTTTTTTATACACACTGTTGCCGTGGATTGATTAGAGGGTAATGTATTCATCTGGGTTTAGTCTGACAAAGAAATTAAGTCAATATGCACACAATCACACAGATAACTATGAGCTCTTTTTTTTTTCGCATGGTGCTCTTGCTATTTTGTATTCTATGCCGTGAATGGAAACTGTACATCATGCTTCAAAAGAAAGTTGTCTAACCTTTTCGCTGTCTATGATTCACTCCTTAGCCTCCATATAACCCAGCTCAGAATGCAGGCTCCGCCCCCTTGGTGTACTCACCACAGACGCAGCCAATGAACATACAGCCGCAGACTCGGCCGGTAAGCACTGCACCCCACACACGTACATTAAATGGGTCATAAAATGCTTTTTTTTAATATAATTTTTTATGTTTGTGAGGTGCACTTATAATCTTAGTACGTTTTTTTCACCAAAAACTGTCCTAGTTTAGCTATAAATGGTAATTTTCTACCCTAAATGTAGCCCTCTGGTATATATCAGTATATAAAATAATCACAACATAGATAACAGATGGCTTTCACGCTACTAACAGGAACAGTTTGAAGTTGATCATTTAGTCACTGACTTGATTCACTAATGCATAAACAACAGTAAGAATGTCTGTACATGAGCACTTACATATTACACCGATCACAGGTCGTAATGCTCATGAAATGCAGTTTCAGATTTTTTTTATTATGTTTCTTGAGATTAGTTTATAAAGAATTGACTCCTGATATCAAGTACAGGCATTTCAGAAAGGTAGAAAAGAATACTTCTTATTTTAAACTGGGGAGTTAGTTTTGAGTTTTGAAACTTGCAGTATGTTTTATTGTAGAGTAAACTCTTAAACTCTATATGTATAAATATCAAGAATATTTTCATTCTCCATTTCATGACCCCTTTAGCATTGAACATCCCTGGCAGTCACATTCAGTGTTGCACATGGTCCTTGTGATTCAAAAGTTTGGAGTTGATAATATTTTTTAATGATTTTGAAAGAAGCCTCTTATTCTCTCTTGTGATCTCTTAAGCCAAGGCTGCAATTATTTGTTCAGAAATACAGTAAAACCTGTAAAAATATTACACTTTAAAATGACTGTTTTCTGTTTTAAAATATATTAAAATGTAGCATCATTACTCCAGTCTTCAGTGTCACATGATCCTTCAGAAAGCATTCTAATATGCTGATTTGCTGCTCAAGAAACATTTCTTATTATCTATGTTGAAAACAGTTTTGCTGCTTAATATTTTTGTGGAAACCGTGATACATTTTTATTCAGAATTCTTTGATGAATATAAAGTTTAGAAGAACAACGTTTAATTGAAATTAAAATCTTTTGTAATGTTATAAAGCATTAATTCCTTTTAAAAATTTGTACTTACACCAAACTTTTGAAAGATAGTACTGTAGACCATATACCACACGTAGTTTGGCTTGCCTGATTAATATTTTAAAAAATTAGGAGTGTCACCCTGAGGTTGTTGGTCTTGCTGACTTTAAATGCCTGAATCAAACCAACTTTAGTCATTAATTTAAGACCATCAAATCATTAATGTTAAAACCAGCCAGTAGGACCACCTGCTCTGCTGACATGTCACTCAATCCTGCTATGCTACTCTTGTTTCATTTGTAATGGAAATGCAAAGTCATGCAAGGTGAATCATCTGTTAACCTCACTGTCTCGCCATTCTTTCTCTTCTTTTCCTGCTCCTGATGACCTTAAAACGTGCTGTCATCTCTCTTAGTTTGTGACGGGGCCTCGGCCGACCCACCATCAGGTAAATCCCACAGACCTAATGTCTCTCTGTCCTATCAGACACTTCTTAAGAAGCTTTTGGATTTTGCTTATGTGTGGTGTGGTGGATAAAGATCTGGACCGATTGGACTGAAGGTTTTTGGTTTGAGGGAAAAAAGCATATGCTAAATGACTAATTATTTGAAATTGCAAAAGAAAGTTGTACTAGAACTATCAAGACTGTTTAATGTTCTATTCTTTGCCGCCGTTGTCTTCAGTCATTTCTAAACTGTGTCACACTGACCATTGTGTGAGATTGATCTTTTTTGAAATGCCATGGCAACATGTCTCATATTCAGCAGTTTTTTCATCAGATATGCAACACCAGTGCAAACTGCAAAGACAGTTTTGAGCACATTGGCACACAATTTTAAAGCTATTTATAAAAACAATACTTATGTGTCTATGATGGTAATTGTGTCATGAGCCCCTTTCACACATACAATCTTGACTGGTAAGTTACCGTTAAGAGATCATGTGTGTACAGGACCTTTTCAAAAATACCAGTAAATTCGTTCTGGCAATTTACTGGTAGGAGAAGTTGTAACATTACCGGGAATGTTCTCTGTGTGAACACAGAACGAAATTACCGGTATGAGCACGTGCAAGTTCAGGACGCACTGACGTAAGACGTCTACTCTGAACCAGTCATAACATTCTGCAGGTGACGCATTTACTCCGCGCTGTGTATTGACGATTTGAAGTCGTCTAATACGATGTCTCTGGGCCAAAAGCAGCTGCATGAATGTGAACGTTTGACACAAAAATTAAATTATCAACAAAAACACTTTACAATCACAACACCGGGACATGCAGCCAATTAGAGGTCATTTTCAGTTAATGATGTCACGGAATTTACCGGTATTTTGAAACTGATCTGTGAATGATGCTTTACTGGTAAAAAAGACGGAACATCATTGCCTGTGTGAATGGCACATTTACCAGTAAAGTCGCTCCGGTAATTTTACGGCAATTTACTGGTATTACTTTGTGAAAGGGGCTATGGACAGTTCAGTCCACCCATTGAGTTCACCTAGGACTCCAAAGCATTTAGTGCCTGATTCAAAATTCAGCAAAAATATTTCCAACTTATGTCAACTAAATTTACTGTTATTACGCCTGTTAATGTCTTTTATATTGTTACATATAATATTCAAATTAGAACTGTTGCGATTTTAGATTTTCACTACACAATTATTGCGGCCAAAAGAATTCACAATAACGCGATATCACAAAATTATCGTGATATCCATAGAAAAAAGTAGCCAGTCAAATTCATCTTTACCTTTGCTTACTTTGTGTGTTCTCTTTTTTTAGCCAATTATAATTTATGATATTATTATATTCGTAATATAAACGCATATTATTTTTAAGATACCTAGAATTCGAATTGTGTTGTTTGCCACAAGTTTACTACAAATACTCAGCTAAGTAACAGCTCAACCTGTGAGGTGTGTTTAGTGATGCTTGTGGCACAGAAATTACACTCTTCAGTTTTATGAACCATTATGACTAGATGTATTCCTAGTCGCATATTCATGTATAAGCTCGACTGTGTAACGAGCTCCCCGTTCTTGAGAACCAGACATTAGAAGTGTCTCCTCTGACTCATCCGTTTCTTATCTTTTCTGAAGGAGCGTCTAAATGATGATGGTTTGTATTCATGTTATCTGATGAGCAGATGTGCGATGATGAAGACCGAGGCTGATTGCTAATGCTTGTCATGGATGTTAGTGCACTTTTTATTAGATGAAATACTTCAATGTGTCACTTTCCTGAGCAGAATCATTGTTGTAAGTGTTTAGAAGACATAGGCTTTTGTCAGTAGTAACCAAAAGCATACAGAGGTCATTAGGATCATTAGAATGTAAGTTGCTATGGGCAGCATTACACTTGTCCGTACATGCGTGAGTGTGTGTGTTCCAGATATTCCATCCGCTGTGCTTTGGTGTTTCAATACAAGGAAAAACTTGTTTGTCATTTGTTGCTAATGATTTGTTTATGCGCTTTGCGTGTAGCCACAAGCCCATGCGAGTGCGTCCACAAGCATCTGACCTCTAAGGAAAGTTCTGTGACTTTCTGCCCCAACCTGCCACACATTTCTCTCTTTTCTATGGCTGTGCCAAATTTTACATGTGCAACGGGCTTAGCTTGAAATGTAGCACTGCTGTATTATGTTAAATTATCCTCGATACAGCACAAGAAACTGTTATTGGATGGATGAGATTATGATTGGGTGCTATTACATTAAAATGTACTAGGGTAACTTTTTTTTAATAACGGAAAGTACAGCCATATAATGCTGAAGGAGAAAGTCTTTAGAGAAATGGGATGATAATTGGGAAGAATGTGTCATTTTTGACAAAAACTATAAGGAAAGCCTTAAGGTGGGGTCACATTAGCAAACTTTTGGCGAAATTTCTGCAAGAGCTCCATTGTTCATTGTCAATAGTGTAGAAATGTATGAAGCACAGCTCACACAGAAGTTACTTTCAAATCAGGTAGTTTTCTGTTTGTGAATGTGACTAATCCGTCTGACCTATTCGAAGACGTGGGGGACGGAGATGATTTTGCCCTCATGCAAAACTCCTGATTGCACAGATTCCTATTGAAATTACTCGATTTTGGCTGCGTCACCTTCAGCATTAAGATTCTGTCACATTTACCATTGTTTGTTGAATTTTCGCAGTCAAAATTGTCTAATTTCAATAGGAATCTACACAATAAATTTTCCCATGCAGATTTTGCAACTGGTTCAGAATCAGAAAATGACTTCTGTGTGTGATATGTTTCATGTATCGCTACATTATTGACAATATACAATGGACCTTTTTTGCCCGCACTTTAATACTTATTTTATTTAGAGGGGGGGGAAAAAAGCATAACAAAGTACATAGGTCTGAGAAGGGTTCACCTTATAGAACTGCGCTTGATTGTGTAATGTACAGCAGTGAAAGAAGCTTTGACATCTGTGCTGATGTTAAAAGAGCTGAGTTAAGGTTTCATTTCTCCCTTGTGGCTGCGGCAAGTCCCAGCTCGCTTCCACTGCAGACCGGCTAAAACTGATGCCTACAGGCCATTAGAAAACCAACAGAAATAGGAGAGAGTGGAAAGGGAGTGTCTCACACACAAACACACTTACACACACAGAGCAGAGGCCGGAATAGTTGGCTGGTGTGAAATGTTGGTCAGACCGTCAGAGGAAGAGAAATGAAGAGCATATACTGTAGATCAGAGACTCTGTGGTGCATGACGAAAGATTCTGGCACTTGTGATAAAAAATAAATAAATATATATACAGGAATCTACAAAATCTATTTTCCCATGCAGATTTTGCAACTGGTTCAGAATCAGAAAATGACTTCTGTGTGTGATATGTTTCATGTATCGCTACATTATTGACAATATACAATGTCAATTATATATATACAATATATATATGTACAATTATATATATATATATATATATATTTATACAACAGTTCGTTCTGGTGCTTAAATCTGATTGGTTGAGAACCGTGAGATATTGTACTGGTATCGCTACAGGAACGCCCTTTCACAATTTTGTATCACTCCGCTTGTTCTAGCCGGATCTATGTTTTTTTTTATTATTACTCACTGAGCTAATCGTAAAGTACGTTAGTTAATATAAGAAGAAATGTCTAGCTTCGCGGTCTCTCTCTCTCTCATTTGGATGCACGTCTTGCCGCATTGTTTCTCTCTTATAACCTCATTATTTCTCACTAATAACCTAACTGAAGCAGCACATGCCCTTGATACGAATTCTAAAAGTGACGTATGTTTAACTGTCAACTTGAGCTTTGAATCCGTGGCGGAAGGAAGTATTTCCGCACAAAAGATGGTTTTATTAGGCACTCCGTTGTTTCTTGTTTAATTACACACGTTCCGTCGAACTGTTGTATAAATGCAATGTCACTCGAGTACTCGAGCGATACCGACTCTATATCAGCGGCTGTGATTGCCTCCGGCCTAATCACAGCCATGCTGATATAGAGCCGGTATCACTCTCTTACTCGAGTGATATGGCTCATATATATATATATGTATATATATATAGGAGCATCCATTTATTCCATTCACGTTTCCTTCCCCCCCTCTCTCTTATTCTCTCTCATGCTCTCTAATGCTCTTTTCTACTCCTTTCATAGATCCACAATCTCTTATGCCCTTTTTCTTTCAGTCACTCATGCCGTCTTTCTCTCTCTTTCTGCCATTTAGATACATACACTCATTCTTATCCATATTCAATATTCAATATGTGCTTTATTGGCATGAAAATTGTTACAATGTATTGCCAAAGCATAGTGTTTACATTTAATCTAAAACCGTAAATATATAAATATATATATATATAATAACAATATATTATAATATATAAATATATATATAATAACAATAATAATAAATAATAAAAAATACATGCATGTGTATATATAATTAAAGGGGTCATATGATGCGATTTCAATTTTTACTTTCTCT
>NW_015505199.1:205756-260148 GCF_001515645.1 Sinocyclocheilus grahami | reverse complement strand
TAGTCAGAGTATGATTGCTCAGTCTGTACCTCGTCATTTGTCTTCTTAATTTACAGTCTTTCACTGTACTCAGATAATCTGCAGTTGTGTAATCTCTATTTAGGGCCAAATAACATTCAAGTTTACTTTGTTTTTCTGTTGTTTCAGTCCAATAAGTTAGATAATTTTCTTTTTGTGTTTTTATAATTTTGTGGATGAATATACCACGTTCATATTCACGCAATTTTTTGCGCAGCTCGTCAGTGAACAACGGCTCTGTGTAGTTATTGCTGCTCAATGTGAAAGCACGCACGTAATGGAGATTTACCGCTGATTACAGAACCAGCTTTCTGACAAGATGCGCATTAAATATAGAATGCGATTTATCGTGCAGTCCTAGTTAGTCATGTTAGTTTGTTTTTGCAGCTTCAGGAACATCTGAATCAGGGGACTTTTTTCAAGGTTCACTTCATGGATTTTAAGGGCCTTAAAATGGTAAGAGTTGGGGTCACTCATTTTTAGGTTTCCAAAATTTGATGGCTCTTTTCTCAATGCGTATTAGTAGAGGGTATTGGCCTAATTCTAATTATGCGTATGCATGCATCATTTTTATCTCTGTCCCTTACAAACACACAGACACCAAGTCTCTGCTTCCGTCCCTCCCTGGCATTTCCACACACACACACACAAACACTTGTACGGCATTGTGACAGTAGTTTAGCACAGAGTGGTCTTCGCCCCAGGCTGCGCTCGATCCCCTGTTGACCTATATGAGTCACAGTGAGAGGAAATCACCTGTTTTTTTTTTATTACATATATTTTTTGTCATATTTATTTGGTTTTATTTCATTTTGGTGTCAAAAAAATATTTGAACTTTTGAGATGATTGTAATATAATGTTACCACATCTTTTTCTGAGCATTTGTTCAGCCATAAACCGTCTTTACTTGGCTTCTCTGCAAATTTTTTGCTTAATCTGTTGTTTCCCTTTGTCCTTTTGCAAACAGAGCGCACTGTCCTCGTATGCCATAGATTTAATTAGAGAGCTGTTCCTCTGAGCAAGTTGTTTTAGTGTCAGAGCTTCTTTTCAGCTACTAGTGTGAGTTGCCCCAACATGCCACCCTTTTACACGATCTCACACATAGTGTATCCATTTACACCAAAGCATGCCAGTCCAGTCCCTTAATCACATTATTTTATAGGGTGTATAGTAGGAGTTTTTGGTACTTGCCGATACTGAAACCAATACTTGAATTTTCACTGCATTTGTAAAAAATAGTGTGTACAGAAACCAAAAGAATATGAGTCATGCTAGCTGGTTTCATTTAGCAAATAGTTTCCTTCAGTTATTTTCACCCGTAATTATTCCCGTTACAATGTATTGTACAAGCTTTTGTTACTTTCACTGTTTTTTTTTTGCTTTATGGTATTTCATCTTTAATTTAATAGCGCATTAGAGCTGTTCCTTTGCAGCAGCTCAGTACTGTAATCACAAGACATTTTCCTGTAATAATGCAGGGAACCACTAGTTATACATAAATCTTATAACAGCGATGACCATATATGTTGCGTTTTTTGTCATCTGAAATGTGCTGTGACTTATATTCCAAAGCAACTCACATAATGCAATTAACATCAAGCAAGCAAAACATCTGTATTGGTGCAGAATGAGAGAGACACGTAAAGCCTAGCGCACTTCACACAGGCTGCTAGTTTCACTTTCGCTTTAAATAAAGTTGTGTAGGCTTGATGTTTAAAATAAATGTTGTTTATAGTGAATGCCCTTATCATTTTTGTTTGTTTTATATTTACGATTTAGTTTTAATCCAAATGATGCATGTGCTAATGGAGCAAACAGCAATCAAGATCATACAACAGAAGTGTGTGTTCTCTCTCTCTCGCTCTCTCCCTTACCGTCAAGTAACTTTAGTAACTTCTGCATAGTTTTACTTGCTTGTGACATATCTGACCGAACTACAAACTTTCCAGTGATGTGTGGGAGAAAGGGATATTTGCTCGACAAGCTCACGCATCTGTGCTGCTGTGTGCTCAATCCACTCAGCGTGCTTTGCTTATCAGCTCGCGCACATCAGCTATACAGGCATGAATATACCGAATGTTAACATTATATTAATTACATACATGTACTTGTAACTCCATTCTGCTCTCTGTTGTTCTGTTGTCAGTGTTTCTTTGTCTGGACACAGCACTGTTCACACGCTGTGTGCTATCAGAGCATTTTAATGAGTATGAGTACAGGAGCGCAGTATCGGCCCAATACCGATACCATTATCGGTATCGGTGCATCCCTGGTATGTAGTGAAACCCAGTTTTGGTCAGTACATAGTCTTTTTTTTCTGCGTATTTAACAAAACCAACTTGTCCAGTTCCTCCTTTTTGATAGTCACATAAATGATAAATGCTCTCCAAAAAGCACAGTGACACTCAGCAGCATGTTCATTGCAGGACCGACACACTGAGTTCAGACAGTTATGCATAATCACCGCTCTGCTCTCAGGCACTAGCGGATCAGTTCTGTGGTGTTAAATCACTTTTCAGTCACCCGTCAAGGGGCGTCTGCTGCATTTATTGTTCTTGTCTTTACACACACTCGTGGCTTTGGGAAATCTCTGCGAGGCTTGTTAAATGATAGGCTTGGATTATTCTGAGCCATGTTGTTAGATGTTTTTGGGTGTACCTGAGCCGTGCGATTTGGTTGGATGTTAGGGAGAAATAAAAAATAACCTTCTGCCTTGGAAATGGTGGCAAATTATGGAAATGTATCTTGGTTTCCACTAAAATATAAGACCGCAGAACTGTTTTTAACTTTGAGAAGAAATGTTTCTTGAGCTTTCACAACGAAAAACACAGCGGCCTAGCGTGAGGGGAAGCTCCGGTTAGCGTGCGCTGAGGCCGGGATAGAGAGAGCTGAGGCCAGGCTAGAGTGAGCTGAGGCGGCGGGGTCTAGAACGGCGCGCCCGGCGGATCCGACGAATGAGCGGCAACCACATGTGACGACCCCGGGCTGGACTCCGCTTCGTCCATGGTGAAAGTTGATGTATTCCCTCAGCGACCAGCACGGATCAGCTCTAGGCATGACGAAGTGGATATCGTCCTCTTTTGGAAGACCAAACAAAGTAGTTTCGCTTTCACAACGAAGCACACAGCGTCTTCACGACATGGCTGCAGCGTCAAAACTACAGTGAGAATAAAAGTTACGCCTTCTTTCTTTGCGTGAACATTTGGGCGGCGTTATGCAAATCTTCCCACATAGTGAGGTAGGTATGTGGGGGCGTGTTAGAACGAGGTGTTTTAGGTAGGTGTGGCTGACTCTGAACTTTTATAAAGAATATCTCTTTGGATTTGAGACTTTAGTCTTTGCAACTTTACAGAGCTTGTAACACTCCAAAGAGAAAGGAAAAATTTAAATCGCATCATATGACCCCTTTAATACAATCGAAGCTCAATGAATATGAAATGTCATGTTTTTGTGCAATCATACACATACACATACACTACTGTGCAAAAGTCTTCAGATTTTCACAGTTCTAATGGATTTACTCAGTCTCAGTTTTTTCTGTTTCTTCATGTCATCCCAGACGGACTCGATGATTTTGGGATCAGATCTTTGTGTGGAGCACTGGCTGTTGTCAGACTCCTTGTGCATACCAAATTCTTGCAGCATTATTACAATTAATGGCAAAAGGAATGTTTGGAAATGTACACTGATATTTCCTACTGACACACTACAGTAAAAGATAATAAATGTCCTAAAACCATTGTTTTTTGGTGAAAATACTAATGGCCTAAGACTTTTGCACAGTGTATAAATATATATTTCAATGAAATGCTCCTCCTCTTCTCAGTATCGTCATAGTGCACCTTACGTTGGACCCCCGCAGCAATATGCCATCCAGCCACCAGGGTCTGGAACCTTCTATCCAGGACCTGGGCCTGGGGAATACCCTGCTCCTTATGGCAAGTACAGACCTCTCTGTAGTGCACAGCTCAGTATGAGCGTGCTTGAGTCACACTCAGCTGGTTCATATTAGCTCCAGGTAGTTTCAGTGTGTGTCTGATTAACTGAGAAATGACCCCGTTTCCAGAAAGCGATTCACTCTGAGACTGTTTAGATCTCATGTGAAAGCAGCTCACACAGCGACGTGACTCACTGTTTTTCTTCCTTCCATCTCTTTTCCAACAACAGCTGCCGGGCCGCCATATTACGCCAGCCAGACAGTGTACCCTCCCTCTCCACCCATCATAGTGCCTGCACCACTGCCACCTCCACCAGCCAAGCGTGAAAAGAAACCAGTGAGTACCTGAAAAATTCTGCCTCGTTTTTAGAAATGCCAAGGGATCCACTTAGTTCTCCATTCATTTTAGACTGATAAGGCTTGGATTTAATCCCAACAGCCCTGGCTGGCAGACCCAGATTAAATGCAAAAATGCTGTTAAAAGGGATGTTCATCAAGTATTAGTTTTACCTTGGTATTGGCCTTAGCTTTTTGTGCAATTATGTCATGCTAGTCTATTAAATTTCCAGAATTTAAGATGAAGAATAAGTATTGAATTTATCCGGGAATGAAGTTAATTTGTGACATATTTGTAACTCCTGACATATTTGGATCAGACTGTCTCATGTGGTGGTTTTGTTGCATGCTGGGAGGTTGGCATAGCCGAGGTGTTTTATCCCATGCCAAAGTGAGAATTAAGCCAGTTAGAAATCACCCAGCCTCATGCAAAAATTAATTTTAAAAATAAACCATGGAAAGTAACTCTTTAGCATTGGGTTGGGGGCTAGAAAAATTGAAAAAATCTAGAAAAATGGAATCCAGTAAAATGTGTTAAATTTACAGAAAGGTCTACTACGTCAGTGATGTTGATGCCTTTTCATCAGCCAACTAAAGATGTCAGCTTTTATCTAAGCATTTTTCAAAGATTGATTTTGAATTCATCACATACAGTAAACTGAACTCTCAGGATGCAAATGTTAGTGAAATATTTCTGTTGTCAAGACCAACAAAAAATTAATGTGCGGTTGAAAATACTCCTGTAATTGAAGTTACATAATCATATAAATATTAACAAATTAAATTAAAGCAATGTTGTATAGTGCTGAATTTTTTTTACATTTAAATATATTTCCAAGTAAACAGTTGTTAGTAAAATCTATAAAGAACAATGAAACAAATTTTTTTTACGTATATTTTACTTTAGAACTGCATTACCATTCAAAAGTTTGGGGTTAGTAGGGTGTTTTAATTAGTGCTGTCAATCGATTAAAAAAAATACTGATTAATCGCACCTAACATTAAAGTTTTTATTAAATTTATTTATTAAATATACTTTTATATTGCAATAATTTCACATGCAATCTTCAAATTAAAGTAGAAACAACATAAAGACAGTATATTTTTTATATTTGTTTAATGGTGAGTATCACTGATAACAATACTACTCTCTATTAATTTTTTTTTTCTTTCTAATATTTAGCCATTGACTATAGCCATTCAACATTACCATATAATTGAGAGCTATCAATTTTAACATTTATTACAAAAGTTATTGATTTCCTCTTTTTTTATTTTGTTCTTTGATCACAGCAGTTGGGTTATTTATTAGGTTATTTTTGCTGTTTTAAGAGCTGCCGCTGTTGAACATGACGCGGATCTGTCTCGCATTGCATTTTCTCACAATTCTTTACCTTTTCTGACCCACCTCAGGTCTTAAAGTCTCTACTAATGAGCTGACGAGTTGAATTGGGTGTGTTAGATGAGGGAGACAGTGCTGGGCTGCTCCAGGACAGTTTTGAAAACCACTGCATTTCAGAGACATGTTCTTAAATGTGACTCATATTTAACAAATACTTACATGCAGGCATAGTTTTAAGGCAGCTTTAATCACCTTTTTGGTAACTTCATGACTTAACTGACGACATAGCTACGATATTGCATTTCTTTTACGGTTTAATATGAAGTAATATAGGCTATAGCACATGCCACCGCATTTGTGCATGTAATTGAAGAGCAGGTGCTACAAGCACAGTATAACTGTTGACAGCTGACAGGACAGGAAAATTAGTTTTTACTGACATATAGCAGCCTGACAACATCTCATCTGACCATGGTTCACTCTTGTTCTACTGGAGCTCCCTCGTCACCTGTACCTTTTCTGCGGCATTGGACTGCGCATCTGAAAAGTCTCCCATTTGATGTGGTCGTAAAGACCTTCTGCGTCTAAATAAACGTAATTCCTGTCAAGAAAAAAGAGACCGAAGCAGCAGTTGTGAGTGGGGTGGCCAACCCTAGCTCCACCCCTGCATTAATTGCGTTAAATATTTTTAAGGCGTTAAACTGAAAAAATGTATTTCATACATTAACACGTTAATTTTGACAGCACTATTTTTTAATGTGTTTAAAAGAAGTCGTTTATGCACACCAAGGCTGCATTTATTTAATTAAAAATACAGTAAAAACAGTTATGTTGTGAAATATTATTACAATTTAAACAATTATAATAATTTTTAAATGTAATTTATTCATGTAATGGAAATGCTGAATTTCAGCAGCTATTACTCCAGTCTTCAGTGTCACATGATCTTTGAAAAATGAGTATAATTCACAGATTTGGTGCGTAAGAAATATTTTTTTTTCTTATCAACATTGTGCTGTCTAAAATTTTGTGGAAACTGAGATACATTTTTCCAGGACTCTTTGATGAATAAAGTTCAAAAGAACAACATGTATTTGAGATAATATTTTTGTGACAGTATAAATGTCCCTTTTGTTCAGTTTAATGAGCCCTTGCCTTATAAAAGTATTAATTTCTTTAAAAAACAAATCTTACTGACCCCAAACTTTTGAACATTGCTATATTGTGAAATATAGTAATATAAAAGGAGAATATTTTAAAAGGGGAATATTTTCAGCAATCAATGACTCAAAATACAGTTGGTACTGAAGTACTGGTACTTCTGACAGCCCTGTAGGCTAGGGAACTGCGATTGACCCGGTTGCTTTAGTGAGTTATTTGTTGTTTTGTGCCATTGTCCTCCCAGATTCGGATCCGAGACCCCAACCAGGGTGGAAAGGACATCACAGAGGAAATCATGTTTGGAAGCCGTAATCCTACTCCTCCTGCCGGGCACTCGGCCTCCACCTTAACCCCACCTGCAGGACAGCCCTCCTCAACACCAACCCCACCCACAGGACACCTGTCCTCCACACCCACCCCTCCACAGGCAAGAAATACACATTGTTTTGTGCCTCCAGAAACAGGCATAACTTCAAACAGGGGCAGGTGTAGTCTGAGCTAAAATTACATGTAATTTCATAGGAAAGTGAGTTATCAGGTGCCAGAACTTGTTCTTTCTCAGTTATTTATACTTGAAGTAATTATTCACTTCAGTGGAGTGTAGTTCTTAATGCATTTAACACAAGTTCATGCATCATGTGAGTGTTTAACACGTTGTGATGAGAGGGGCTGGGCCGAGAGCTGTGGGAACGGAGCGAGGCCGGTGGAGTAAATGCTAATGCGCAACGCCTGTGTCTCTCACCGGTCTCGAGTCCCACGGAGGAGCTCCAAAAGGATAAAAGGAGGAGTGACGACAGTGCTGGACGAGAGAGGACCAAGCCTGGATTTTATTTTGTGTTTTGTGTGCGGCAGTCGTCTGCGAGAGGTTGCCGCTTTACTTTCATTTTGTGTTTGTTTATTTTATTAAAGTGTTTAAATGTTCGCCGGTTCCCACCTCCTCCTTCCTGGGTTTCGGGACCAATGTAACAACTTTCATAGTCACGGGAAGAAGGAGGCGGGAACTGGCAAACATTTAAACACTTTAATAACAAACACAAAATGAAAGTAAAGCAGCAGCCCCTCGCGGACGACTGCCGCACACAAAACACAAAATAAAATCCAGGCCTGGTCCTCTCTTGTCCAACACTGTCGTCACTCCTCCTTTTATCCTTCCGGAGCTCCTCCATGGGACTCGAGACCGCTGAGTGGCGCAAGTGTCGCGCATTAGCATTTACTCCACCGGCATCGCTCTGTTCCCGCGCCTCTCGGCCCCGCCCCTCTCGTCACATACGTCTTTAATAATTAGCACGGCTTTAATCACTCACTACTCATGTCCATGGGGTCCTTGGCTCAGCTGTTTTAAACTTAGCTGTCCAATGCGATTTTCCAGACATGTATAGCCACCCCACTACTCACTCTCTCTCTCTCTTTCTTTCTCTCTCTCTCTCTCTCTCTCTCTCTCTCTCTGGCACACAGGGTGTGCATGGATTAGTTCCAGCTCACACACTCTGCCCCCAATCTAATCCCTATAAACACATTGAGAGCATTAAGGAGGTTGCACACCGGACAAGAAGCGCCGTGTCACGTCTAGAACAATTCATACAACAAGTATAACATGACGTAGCTGGGTGCCTGCATACACACATAGAAAACAATGTGTTCGAATTTTAAAGATGTGGCGCGACGCGACGCTGCGCTTCTCATCCAGTGTGTGACTGCCTTTAGGCTGTTGGCTGCACCATTATATGTATATTTTGGTCTATGGACAATCAAAAAAAAATTATCGATAAAGTGTCAACAAGCAGCTAAATGTTTTGGCAGAAATGTAAATGACAATGGCTGCCGCATTCCACTCCCTCTCGATCATAACCAGCACTATGACTCTTACAAAAAAAGTAATGCTGCAGTCACAGATGATGTCAGATGCTGACATCTTTAATGTATACCATGGCACTGAAAGATTACCATATGTACCATGGTATTTCCATGATACGCCAAAGTACTTCAATGAATGCAATGGTAGTACCTAATGTTTATGTCCAAAAAAACAGTGTTAAAAGGATACCTGTCTAAAAAGACATGAGATTACCATGTCCAAAAAACATGGTATTACTGTGGTACCTGTCCAAGTAAAACATGAGATTACCTTGCCAAAAGACATGGTGTTACCATGGTACCTGTTAAAAAAACACATGCTTATCATGTCCAAAAACATGGTAATACCATGGTAACTGTTCAAAAAACATGCATATGTCCAAACATAGTTTTACCTTTGTACCTGTCTATAAACATGAGATCACTATACCCAAAAACATAGCATTGCCATAGAATCTGTCCAAAAACGTGGTATTCCCATGGTACCGATCCAAAAAAAACACAAGATTACTTTATCCAAAAACATTGTATTACCATAGTACATACCCAAAAATGTGCTATTACCATGGTACCATGTTCAAAAAAACATATTACTATGATTCATGTCCTAAAAATGTTTCCGGGATAGATGTCCAAAAGCATTGTATTGCCATGGTAATACTATGCAAGTAAATTATCAGTACCATTTCCACCCAGACTTACATAAAATTAGCTGCCGTTGGGTGGGTGATTATGGGCCAGAATAAGCTAGACTGTGGGCTAGGCTTTATGCCCATAGTCAAAGTTCTTGTTCTGCAGGACTGTGCTACGGTTGAGTGATGTGTCTGCATTTTTCTTTCTCTCTTTTTCACCCTAAAACAGCCAAGCAACTGTCAGACCCCAGAACAAACGACATGTGTTAACCCACCTCAGAGAATCTCAGAGAGCCCTGCGCCCATGGATGGGAAACCTAATTTAGGTATAACTCCACAACCAACCCGCTTTTGTGATAATATTTGTCTCTTAAGGTCTTTAGTTTCCTTTTATTCATGTTTTAACCTTCTCTTTGCTCTTGACCTTATAGATGACAGGCCAAAAATGGAGTCTGCTCCCATAATGCCTGTATCTCCTGGGCCTAGGCCTTCAGAGTCCACTTTAGGGAAAAGAGAAGCCCCAAGTCTTCCATTATTAGCCTCTTCTTCTCCAGAGATGGCCTCTGATGTTCCCTCCCAACCTTCAAGTGAATGCATTAAACCAACTGCTGCAGGAGAACCTGAATTTATTTCTCCTTCATCTACCAAGTCTCAGACACATCTGGTTAATTCTGGTGGGGACTCTATTCCTGAAAGTTCTCTCAGACTGTCTGCTTCGCCCTCGCCGTCCCTCAAAGTGGTAAATGGCCTTGCCGAGTCTCAAACTCACTTATCAAGCTATGAAGAACCTGAGGTCCAGGAAGCCCTAAAGATATCATTGTCCCGCGAGGTTCAGCTGCCAACCCAGGGTATGTTATCCACGGAGGAGTCTGGTCAGGAAGTTCCAGTGGCCTTGGAGGAGCTCCAGGCAGAGCACCTCCCTTCTCTAGCTGTACATGTGCCCTTGATCCCTACAGTACAGGCCCCTTCAAGCACCTCCTGCACTGCTACTGTCATTGGACCACCACCTGGTTTGGCACCACTAGTGCAGTCAGTTGTCCTTGAGGTGCCAGAGCAAAACAAGTCCTCGGACAATGTCCAACCGAAGGCTCAGGATGCTTCAGAATCACAAACTCAGAACAACTCTAGAAAGTTCATACCCTCAGGTATTTGTTCTTCATGATTCATGTTACAAAGCAGGCAAAATGAAAAGTTCAAATAACCAGTTACCAATTGTGTTGTCCTTTTTGTGTTCGCCCAAGCTGTTTCTGCTGTACCAAAGTCTTGGAAGAAACCAAATGAAGATGTACTGATGGTGGAAACACTGCTGAAGGAGAATGAGGTGAGATTCACAGAGGTGACATTGACAACAGTGTAATTATCCTTAACAAAAATAAATGAAAACATTTTCAAAATGTACAATTTATATGTGGGGTTTTTTTTTTTTTTTTGATTTTCAAAACCACCTCCAAAAACCTGAAACATTTACAATCCTCCTGCATTAAACATGAAAATGGAACCAAATTTTGTTCAGAAATTTTATATTTTAAATGAAACCAGTTTATATGCATTAACGTTAGTTACGTATGTAACTGTGGTTCTGTGAATTCCGGATGACCACCAGAGGCAGTGCTAAGCACTAGTGGTTAATCGCTGCACCAGCTAGATAGGTCGAGAAAGAAATACCAACATAGTCACGTCATGACGTAGACCGAGATGCGAGGATATAAACCACAGAAGTTCGATGCCCATCCTCGGAATGCTTTCTCACGCATTTTGAATGACGAGGAACTCTGGCTCACCATAACAGACAAATAACTGATCTGTCTGTCTAAAAGAAGCCATAGACTTAACATAGCACCTCAAAACTTGTACAGGACACACAAGGTGAGATCTCCCCCCGCCTGCATCGGAGAGAGAAAAAGGAGGTTGAAAAGCAGCCAGATGAATAAACTGATTCACAAATTGAAGATCGACTGAAGAATGACTCCAGAATCCTCTGGTAACCAGTGTGAGCACGATTCACTTATTGACAGGGCATGAAGCTCACAAACGAGTTTAGCGGAAGCAATGGCTAACAGAAAAGACACTTTCAAGGACAACCACTTAATATCCACAACATCCAATGCTTCAAATTGTGGTGTACAAAGAAACTCTAGAACAAGCGGCAAGTCCCAAACAGAAAAAGGATTAGAATGAACAGGCTTTAAATGCCATGCTCCCTTCAGAAATCTACGTACAAGGTTGTGAGACCCGAAGGATGCACCATCAACCGGGGCATGATAAGTAGATATGGCAGCAACATAAACTTTTGAGCAATGGGAACATCCTTCAAGTCTACACTCACAAACCAGATTCCTTTCATCACAGATTGTAGAATGTCGACTGTGCGCAACATTCAAATAGGAAGACACTTTAGGAACCTGTGGTGGAGGGGAAAAAAAGAGTCTCTGGCCACTCTATGTCGCTGTGGTGTTTAAAGTTGAGGACTGCTGTGGTGACACAACTGCTGCTCTGAGCTCGAGTAGCGTGGGTAAGCTGGCGTCAATGGCATCCTAAAAGAAGGAGCCCGTGGGGCCTGAGTTAGGCCACGTGTCCACCAAAGCGTTTTCCCTGAGGCTGGCATATTTTTTCAATTGTTTTCAATGGAAGCACTGCGTTTTTTAAAACGCCAAGAGGGTACTGAGTGCTGAGTGTCTTTTTAACGCTGAGCGCTCGGGCGTTTTTTCTCGGTGCCAAGAGTTGAAGAATGTTCAACTTTGGGTAAAACGAAGTTATAACTGTCACTTTTTTAGTCAGCTGACCAATCACAGTGGATGGGGGGGCGGGACTAATACCGACCAACTGTCATACCCTGCTTGTACTACGACTGAACTGAACAACAATGGAGAAATTAATATTGCTTGTTTCCAAGTATTTATGTCTTTACCAGATGGAATTGCCGGACTACCAAATTATTGTTATGAAATATAAGGCTTGGAGAAACATTTCATTTGCGATGCGTCTGCCATATTACGTTTTGGCGGCCTTAACTGTTGTGTGGCCTCTGATAACTCTGATAACATTCTCTTTTCTAATAGTTCAGAAATGTTGGGGCCAAAAAGATGTCCCGCTACAATTGGTAGTACCCTCAATGTCATCTTACAATCTTCTGGCAACCTTGCCTGAGCAAGCCATACCTGGCACCGGGCTGTTAGCAGGGTCGCCAAAAGTGTCCCAAGTTCACACATCGCATGACCTACAGTCAACAGGGCAGTCTGTAAGAACTGAAGTACAGAGGGGTCAACATTCATTGACTCTAATGTGGTGTTACGGGCAAGCAGCAGCTGGCAAATAGTATTCTCCGCTCAAGTTATATAGGCTACAGACTCCTATGCTTTTTTCAATAATGTGTCAGTACGACCACATTGCGCACTTGGGCAGCGTACGTTGCCTCTAAGCACTTCATCTGGTGATAGCACCAATGCTGTTACCGGCTGTTCAATTTCAGGTGCCCGACCTACCTCAATAGAGTAGATTGGCTTGCACTAGATGAATGTACAGTCCCACTGCTTGAACCACCAGCAGCAGACAGGCTGGAGAGAGCATCTTGTGGGGGGCCAGGCTGCATGGAATCACACATGGATATCAAAACTGCCTTCGGATAGTACCACGGGGCATACGAGAGCTTGCACAATGGCAAATAAGCGACGAAATCAAGGATAAATAGGTTATCGGGGAAACGCTACCTAAGTGCTGTCGAAACCAGCCACCGGATAGTAACGTGAAGCACAGGGTATCGCCAAAGTCCCTTTAAGACAACAAGTCATGTCACTCGGCAGCCATCTTTGAAACGCCTCTCAGGCATGCAAGTGCAATCTCTTTGAATGGGGGGACATCAAATTCTACAAAACTGTTCACTGAGCTTGCGATTAAATTTTATATTTGAAATCACCAAAGAAATCTGATATTAACTGTGTAACAGTTATGTTACTTCATAATCTTTTGTGCTTTATGTGGCATTTGACTTTAACGAAAATTGTGGTACAGTGCAGTAAAAGCAGTAATTTGGTGAAATATTATTACAATTTAGAATGGATTCTTTACTGTCACTTTTTTTGTATCAATTTAAAGGGGTCATATGATGCGATTTCAATTTTTCCTTTCTCTTTGGAGTGTTACAAGCTCTTGGTGCATAAAGAAGATCTGTAAAGTTGCAAAGACTAAAGTCTCAAATCCAAAGAGATATTCTTTATAAAAGTTAAGAGTCAACCACGCCTACCTAAAACGGCTCGTTCTAACACGCCCCCACATGTCTACGTCACGATGTGGGAAGATTTGCATATCGCCGCCCAAATGTTCACACAAAGAAAGAAGGCGTAACTTTTATTCTCGCTGTAGTATTGTTATTGCCGCCGCCGCCATGTCGTGAAGACGCTGTGTGTTTCATTGTGAAAGCGAAACTACTTTGTTTGGCCTTCCAAAAGAGGACGATATCCGCTTCGTCATGCCTGGAGCTGATCCGTGCTGGTCGCTGAGGAAATACATCAACTTCACGCTGTGGATCGCCGGATCGGCTTTCACCGTGGACGAAGCGGAGTCCAGCCCGGGGTCGCCACATGTGATTGCTACAAGACTAGAAATCAGTGGTTAAGCTGTTTGTCATTTCTCCGATCACAAATGCAGACATGGTTTTATGTTTACGCGACACAATGCAATGCAACGCATAAAAAAACAGTAGAAGTCATTATAATCCGTAATTATTGTCCCCACTGGATGCAACAAATGCCTCGTTTATAATGGCTTTTAATGTTTTTGTATTGTCGCTTCGGCCGGGACAAGGCTTCACAATGGGTAAGGGGCGGAACATTTCTGTCACACGCTTGAGGGATTCAGCCAATCACAACGCACTGGATAGCTGGCCAATCAGAGCACACCTTGCTTTTCAGACCGATGAGTTTTGTAAAAATCTACGCGTTTCAGAAAGGCGGGGCATAGAGGAGAAACAATAATGTACAGTATGTGGAAAATAATGTGTTTTTTAACCTTAAACCGCATAAACGCATTTCATTACACCAAATACACAAAATAATGTTCTTTTTAGCAACATCATATGTCCCCTTTAAATAGTAAAACTAAAACTAATATAAAATCTAAATGAACAAACTGGGGAAAAAAATCTAAAAACATAATTCTACAATAATACTACTAATGATAGAGTGAACAGCACTTAAAACTGAATTGAAAAAATATATATGTTTTTTATTTAGTTTTTATTTCAGTTTGTCTTTTCGAATTAGTTTAGTTTTTGGTGGTTTTCACTCTATCTTTGTTAGTTATTATAACAGGTATCCTGTCAGTGGAAAAGGGATATTGGGATGTTGGAAAAGGGGGAACTGCAAAATCCCTCCACATAACATAACACAGACTAATGGCATTGTTATCATTGCACAAACCATTATGCAGTCATTCATTTCACATAACACCTCCAGGCCCTTGTGTAATGCTGCTTTTCTTCGTTCACATCAGGAGGAGACCACAAAGGACCTCTCTACTGGAGATGACATGGTTGTATCCTGTCAGTGGAAAAGGGATATTGGGATGTTGGAAAAGGGGGAACTGCAAAATCCCTCCACATAACAACACAGACTAATGGCATTGTTATCATTGCACAAACCATTATGCAGTCATTCATTTCACATAACACCTCCAGGCCCTTGTGTAATGCTGCTTTTCTTCGTTCACATCAGGAGGAGACCACAAAGGACCTCTCTACTGGAGATGACATGGTCTCACAACCAACCTTAGGGCACCAGGAGAAGCTCTCAGAGGAGAACGGTGAGATTGAAACAGAGCCTTTTAGGAATGGGGTGGAGACAGAAAGCACTGACAGTGGCGTTACACTCGGAGACAGCAGGGGGTCCATGTGTTCACCCACTCCACTCATGCAGGAAGGTAAGACTTCCCACAGGAACTAATTTAAATTTCTGATCTTTTAATTTTAGCGTTGATACAGATTTTTTATATTCATTGGAGATTGAAGAAGTCATCCAATAGCCAGTAGCCAATGGTATACAGCACAGCCATGAATTGCTATTGCTAGTCACATTTTGATTTCAGAGAGTGCTTATTAAAGGTTTTTGTTGTTTGTAACACCAAAAAGCACCTTACAATTTTATACTATTTTTGTTGATTCTTCCAATGTATTACTCTTAACAAATTACACAACTATAATATATGTCTGTCCTACTATTGCTGTGCTTTTTCCACCCCAGGTCTTGTGCAATCTAATGGAAAGAGACAGTATGACCGGGACTTCCTGTTGGGTTTTCAGTTTATGCCGGCCTGCGTGCAGAAACCAGAGGGACTGCCTCAAATCAGTGATGTGGTGCTAGACAAGGTGTTTATTGTTGTTGTTGTTGTTGTTGTTGTTGTTAATCATTTCTTATGTTGTCAGAAGTTTTGGAGTCCTTCTGGAATTGAGCTGTCTGACTGCTTCTTGGATTTTGTAGACAAAAACACATTGTACATTTGATAAATAATAGTATTACTGTATCACATATGAAATGTATCATGGTTTCCCTAAAAATATTAGGCAGCACGACTGTTTTCAACATTGATAATAATAGGAGATGTTTCTTGAGCACCAAATCAGCATATTAGAATGATTTCTGAAGGATCATGTGACACTGAAGACTGTAGTAATGGCTGCTGAAAATTCAGCTTTGCCATCACAGGAATAAATAATGTTTGGTGAGCGTAAGACATTCAAAAACATTTTAAACACTTGCACAAGCAGTTATCAAAAATGAACAAGAAGTTATCAAAACTAGTCGCTTGCTATACGTGTCTAATCAGTGTTATTAACCTCATAAGTATGCAGGTTAAATCTTAACCCATTTTGTATAATGAGAAATCTCGTAACCTACGTGACAACTCAGTTTAACAGGGTGATCCTAACTATTTTTAGTGTCAAAAACATTCTTTGCCTACTTTCTAAAAAACCTGAAAATACAGACATAACAATTTTCACTTAAGGTGCTTACAACATGAAAAGTACAGTAATACAAGTATGTTCCCCGGACTTCTAAACTTCGGCTAAGCTGCACTCTTCAGCCATGAAACTCCCTTGACGTCCTGTTTCCATTAAAATTGCATTACGGGTATGTCATACTTGGCATTAGGCATCATTTAGCCTAAAGATGTTAGAACATAAATGCCCTGCTCTTGTTCAGTGCATAGTCTTCAATTTTAGTCTAATCTGTTGATATGAGAGTTTTCACTTCAAGCTTGTTGTTGTCATTTATATATACTTTATCGGTTACTGTTTCCGACAACACTTGTTTCTGTTGTTCTGAACATGCACGCAGTACTTTCAGTTTCTTATTTCAGTTCCTAGATTTTACTTTGCATGTGTACTCGCTCACATCTGTTTCTGGCTGTTCTTGCTCCATCCGTCACAGGATGACTGGAGCGTAAATCGTTGAACATGTTGTTGATATATAAATAACAAATGGAGCTAGTCTCAATGGCAAATACTGTTTCCCCTCAGTGCTGTAGGGCAAGGGAATGCTGGTCTTAAACAAGTTTTTCTCATACTGATTGTGATAAAGATACAGATAGGTACAGCTAGTCCAAGATCAGCATAAGGAGGAGGGGAGGGAGAGCTGGTGTTTTGTTCATGTCACAGCTCTGTTTCTCACTGCGCCTCCTGCTGGATTACTCATGGAAATGATCTCTTCTGTTTCAGATTAACCAAAACAAGCTGCCACTGAGGTCTGTGGACCCCAGGTTGATTTCCAGGGGCACTCCCCAGGATTTTACTCCTGCTTTTGCTGACTTCAGCAGGCAGATGCCAGGAGGACATGGCGCCCCAGTGAGTTATAATAACTCATATGCACTATTACAGACCCAAAAATAGCTATACATATATATATATATATAGATGTGAGGTGTTTCCACACACATACACACACACACACACACAAATTCTAATCTATCAGCATATTCAGGTATGATTGAGGAATTTTGAAGAACATTTAGCAGTTTGGTAGATTAATCTATTCATCAAGAAACCACCTAAGATTAATATCTAGGTCTTGTTTCACCCCAAAATCAAAAGAAAGAAATAAGTCATTGTATTTTGCATAAAGTAAATGAAGCCTCTTTTAGGGCCATTAAGTTTTTTTTGCCTTTTGACATTATTTTCATAACAATTAAGCACATTTCCATCCAAATTCTCATTACTTCATTGATGCCAAAAAATCCAATTCACATTACTATAATGTGGAAACAAATATAAGAATTTATATATTGTACCTTTATTACTGCTTTTAATTTGTTTTTCTCATCTATTTTCTAATATTGTTTTACTGTAAAAACTAATGGCTCAAAAAGCAAAACATCCACATACAGTATATTACAGTAATGTGCATTTAGTGGTAGAATGTGCTTAATTTTATAAAAGAAAGTTTCTTTTTTTTTCTTTTGATTTATAAGTGAGATTAGCCCAGCAATTGTCTACATTTTAAAGCGTGACACTCTTCTAAAAGCTGTTCATTTCTTTTCTATCTGTACACTTTATCCAAAGCTTATAAACGTGCGGCGACTTCCACCACGCAAGATCATAGTAAATGTTTCCGTTACTGATGACATTCAGCTCAAGAAGGCAGAGAATGCCTGGAAACCTGGGATGAAGAAAGAGAATGTCACAGATGACCCAGAGGCCCTGAAAACCCAGGTGTGGAGTTCTGCTCTTTTACTATTATCCATAAGTGTTTGAAAAATTCACTATAAAAGAAGCACTTCAAGAGATGCACACCTAAGCGTGAATTAGATGGTTGCCACATGTGGCTACTTTTGTTCTTGTCGGCACTGGGGTTTTGTTTGACGTTCTCACATCCCTTAAGTCCTGATTTGTCACCTGATTTGTTTATTTTATCTGAAGGTTGTTTTGTTGATTTGTTGGCAATCTGTTGCTTTTCTGGCACTTCAGGAGTTGTTCCGGAAAGTTCGTAGCATTTTGAACAAGCTCACACCCCAGATGTTTCATCAGCTGATGAAGCAGGTGACGGATCTCACGATCAACACAGAGGAGAGGCTGAAAGGAGTCATCGACCTTGTGTTTGAGAAAGCCATTGATGAGCCCAGCTTCTCTGTGGCCTACGCCAACATGTGTCGCTGCCTGGCTACGGTACGTTCTGTGCACTTTGGAGTTAATTGTGCAGTGTGCAGTTGTGAAATTTACATGTCTATTTTCTTTGGACTGTCCGTTATTTTGCCTCATATTATTCATTCTTTAGTATGTCATAAGTATTTCTTCCTCTTATGATCCAATTGTAGCTAAAAGTGCCCACAGCAGACAAACCTAATACCACGGTAAACTTCCGGAAGCTGCTATTGAACCGCTGTCAGAAGGAATTCGAGAGGGACAAAGTGGACGACGTCGTACTTGAGAGAAAACAAAAGGAGCTGGACTCTGCCACATCAGTAATTATTCGATAATGATTAGCAAGAATTTAGACTTGCTCGTCTTGGTAGACTTTTTGACTTTTAGTCCGTAATGTCTATTTATGTACTATATTCACGAGGGCAAATGTATTTAATAGGAAGTTTACCCTAAAATGAAAAATCTGTCATTATTTACTCACCCTCATGGCAACCCAAATCATTTTATTTAAAAAAATAATAATTGTTAGTATGCAGTTGTTACTTTAGTATTTTTTTTATATAATGCTAGTATTAAATACTATTATAATATTTATTAATATTATGAATTAGCTTTTATTTTTATATTTTCAGTTTTCATTTTATTGTTAGTTTTCCATCTTATATTTATATTTTATTTATTTCAGCCTAGTTTCAATTACCAAAACAATTTTAATAGTTTTAGTTTTCATTTGTGTTTTGGTTAATAGTAACAGTGCTGCTAGTACATTCTTCAATATTGCTCTTTTTTGTGTTCTCTGAACACAAGGAATGACATTAAGGGGGAGTAAATAATGACAATTAATTTTTGGTTGCTCTATTCTTTTAAAGACATTATTGAAAGCATTATGGGATTTATATGTAACTCTTTTTTGTAGCCCACAGAAAGGGAAAAACTGCAGGAAGAGCTCGAGGAGACGAAGGACAAGGCCCGGCGTCGCTCCACAGGAAATATCAAATTTATCGGTGAGCTGTTCAAGCTCAAGATGCTGACAGAGCCCATCATGCATGACTGTGTGGTGAAACTACTAAAAAACCATGACGGCGAGAGCTTAGAGTGCCTCTGCAGGCTCCTCACTACAATCGGCAAAGACCTTGACTTCGAGAAAGCCAAGGTAACTCACCCAGCAGTTTGTTATTAAACATTCTGGAGCCATATCGATTCGTATTTCACAAGATCAGTGGTAAAATCCCTTGGAAAGGGAAATTGGGGAAGGCATCCAAGGTAGAATGTTTTACTTATTATTTAAGTAATCTAATATGACCATGAAACTAGATCCACTGTAAAACCTAATGGCAAAAGTATGGTCCACTTTGCAAACTGCTCAAGAACTGCCTCTTAGACAGGAAGGAAGCATCTAATTTACAAGTAAGTAGAGTCTGAAATTAACACTCGTTAAGCAACAAATAAGAGTTAAAATGATTTTTGATGGCGTTGGGTTGATTTACAAGGAATTGCAACATAATGCATGGTTAGTTCGACTTGTAAGAGTGATAGTGTAACCCTCCATGATGTAAATGACTCAAACGATTTAAATTAAAGACATACAGACCATCTACTAAAGAAAACATTTGAAAACACCAGACCAAACACAGATTTTGTATGATTTTTATGGAAAGGTAAATCTGAAATCATGTGCAGATGTGCTTCTACGTTCCTCAGAGAAAATTATTGGATATCTTGGAATGATTCAATGCCAGAACCTTGCGAATATTGGCAAATCCTGCAATTGGTTTCACCTTCGAAGTGCACAGCATGGGAACATGTAAAAAGTTTTGTTTCCTACCAGACTAATAAAATCTCTCCCCCCCTCACCCCCCACATTGGACATTGCATAAATCCAGCCAATCACACCGGAGCTTGCCATTTTCATTTTCATTTTGTGTGCAATATGCATCAGACAGGCGGTCTGTAGGAAGTCCATGAGTGTTCTGTCTGAGGCTGAGACTGCAGTATATAAGGACTGGAGCTTTATTTAGCCCAAAAGGACACTCAAAAGCTGAATTTTTAGATGAATTCTTAACTAACCACATAATCACTGTTGTTCACTTGGCATTCCTTCAGCACGCCTCTACTACTATAGGCTACTAATAAATCAGTCCAGTACTCTGGAAAGGCAGTACTCAGCAGTAACAGTGTTAACTGCGATGCTCAAAAAGGAGGGGAATTTTGAATTGTTTTGTGCATGTATTGTAGAAAAATAGCTCAAAACGAGACATTCTCGCTGAAGGGATCTCTGTAGCGCTGTTCGTGTTGCATTCTTCAATGATGGCTAAAGGCGGGTAACTGAAAGGGTGTCGGTTTGAGTCTTGGAGCATAAACTATGCATGAACTGTCACCAAGTTTCCCATGAGCAAGACACCTAACACCATTTCTTTTTGAAAAAGGTCTCTTATGATCACCAAGGCTGTATTTATTTGATCAAAAATACAGTAAAACACTAATATTGTGAAATATTATTACAATTTATTATAACTGTTTTGTATTTTAAAATGTGTTTTACTCCTGTGATGGCAAAGCTGCATTTTCAGCAGCCATTACTTAAGTCATCAATGTCATATGATCCTCCAGAAATCATTCTAATATGCTGATTTGCTGTTAAAAAAGCATTTCTTATTAATATCAATGTTGAAAACAGTTGTGTTCATATTTTTGTGAAAACCATGATACAGAATTCTTTTTTTAAACATTGTTTATTTGAAATATCAATTTTTTGACCAATGTAAAAGCTTTTACTGTCACTTTTGATCAATTTAATAAATCATTTCTGAATAAGAAAATGATTCAAACTAAAATAGAAAGAAAGAAAAAACATTTTACTTTAGTGTAAGTGAAACATAGCCATTATTAAACACACAAACATTTAAAATTGTTACATTTTCTCATGATCTCTTTGTTGCAATGAAACTAAATTAGTTCTAAATTACATGCATTGCATGACATGTGGGAAGTCGTGGCCTAATGGTTAGAGAGTCGGACTCATAACCCAAAGGTTGTGGGTTCGAGTCTCGTACCGGCAGGGATTGTAGGTGGGGGGAGTGAATGTACAGCACTCTCTCCCACCTGCAATACCACGACTGAGGTGCCCTTGAGCAAGGCACCGAACCCCAACTGCTCCCCGGGCGCCGCAGCATAAATGGCTGCCCACTGCTCCGGGTGTGTGTTCACGGTTTGTGTGTGTTCACTGCTGTGTGTGTGCACTTTGGATGGATAAATGCAGAGCACTAATTCCGAGTATGGGTCACCATACTTGGCCACACGTCACTTCACTTCACATCTAAATAACATTAGAATTTAATATAGAAACCTTTTTAATGCAGTTATAAGTTAAATGGAAAATCACATTGCATTGAACACATTTTACACTCCAAAAGCTTTGACTGGAAAAGCCTTTTTTTCACCCAGTTTTCCAGCACAGCTCCTTATCATCATGGCACGATTGTGTAGCTTTGAGATTTTTATCTTTAATCTGATTGTGAATATGTTGAAATGCCTTTGTCTTTTGAAGTACTTGATTGAAATGTCATTGTAGCTGTACAAAGGACTGAGCTGGGAAAATGCTGCAGTGCAAAGCAAAATAATGAGGAATAATCACTTCAGGGGGTGAACATATTCTGAATACTGTACACACACGCACACACACAGTCTAAATGTGTTTCAGCTGAGCCCAACAGACCCTGGAGCTAAGTGTTAGGCAAGAGGGTAAATGTTTTCTGTATCCATCCTTTCTTTCTAGCAGCAGGAACTTAAGGCATTTTTAAGCTTACAGGGTGTCAGATCGGGAAATAGGTTCTGTGTTTATTGACCTTCTTGATTTAGGAACAGTTCTTTGCCTCAAAACATTATTTTTTAGATTTACGATGACTCCCTATATGTCCTGTACCCCATAATGGATGGGTACAGACAGGAAGATCTGTGCTATATGATCACACATCACTGCAGCAATGAAGAAGTCTGTCTTCATTTATAATCAGTAATCTTGCAGGGATGTTGTGATTGACAAGGGCACATGGACTCATGAAGTCAGTATTTGATATTCAACTGAAATGTTTTTCATCACTCCCTGCTCTGTGTCCTTGAATAGCCCCGTATGGACCAGTACTTCAACCAGATGGAGAAAATTGTCAAAGAGCGCAAGACATCGTCACGGATACGGTTCATGCTACAGGATGTGATAGATCTGAGACTGGTAAGTGCCAAAGGGGATTGTGATTGTGTTTGTTTGTGTGTGTGTGTGTGTGTGTGTGTGTGTGTGTGTGTGTGTGTGTGTGTGTGTGTGTGTGTGTGTGTGTGTGTTGAGAGAGTGTACAGATAGCCTTTGCCAGACGTTTAGAAAGGCCTGGTTTTCATGCAAGTAACAGAAAAAAGCAAAAACATCTGTGTAGTGTTTTTGCTGTCTTAATTAAAAAAAATAAAAATAACCACTTCATAATCTTTGTGCTTTATGTGGCATTTGACTTTAACGAAAATTGTGGTACAGTGCAGTAAAAGCAGTAATTTGGTGAAATATTATTACAATTTAGAATGTATTCTTTACTGTCACTTTTAAAAAAAAAATCAATTTAATGCATCCTTGCTAAATAAAATCATTAATTTCTAATAATAGTATTTTAGATCATTTTAAAATACATTAAAATTGTTCTTAAAAAGTTTTAATATAAAATACTTGTAAAAAAAAAACAATAAATTTACTTTATAATAATTTATTAATTATAATTTATATGATTTTATTTAACATATGATTTTTATAAGTGGAAAAATATATGTGAAAAAAGGCACGGAAACGGAAACACTGAACTCAGTGGCCCAGAAACAGCCACAGGTTAAATATAGTGTCAGCAAGGTCATAACTTTTGGCATCACATTATATTCGCCAATAGCGTAGTTTAGCCTGGTGTCTCTCCCCTGCATTCTTCAGTTTTTGTTTTATCTTTGAGTGATAAAAATGTGTGAGAGAGAGAAGAGACAAAAAGAGGAGGGATGCTTCTTCAAATTTTTGAAGCTTTTATTGTACACAGCTTTAAAAACAAAATTCTGAAAGGTTTGTAGTTTTATATAGTTTGGAGTTAAATGTAACTGTTTCTCAGAATGACACTGATCTATTAATCATAGACACCTGATCTCTCTGATTAATTTATATTGTCCAGCATAACTGGGTGTCCCGAAGAGTAGACCAGGGTCCTAAAACCATAGAGCAGATCCATAAAGAGGCCAAGCTGGAGGAACAGGAGGAACAGAGGAAGGTTCATCAGCAGCTTCTGTCTAAGGACATCAAGAGGAGGCCAGGTGAGAGCCACAGCTTTTTGGATTGTGTCTCCTGTATAGCAGGCCAACTACAGCGCCGCCCAGAGGACAAAACTCATTTGACATTCCAGGTATACTCCGAGATAAGGTTTGAACATCAAAACCATAATGGGAACATGTTCAGACAGCAGGCTTTGCGAACAGCTTATTTGTAGAGGAGAACACGTTAATGGTTAACAAGGTTTGACTGTGCTTTTGGGTTTGTTCATACAACAGTAACTTGACAGATTTCCTATTATTTTAAAGGAATAGTTAAAAAAAAATGTAATCTAAAAAGTAAGGAATGTGACAGCTTGTGAGTAAGAAAATAATGACAGAAATCAAATTTTTGGGTGAACTTCCTTTAGATCAGTGGTTCTCAACCCTTTAAGATATTTCTGATACAAAGCTTCTTGTTTTCATTTTTATATTTTCAGAAACTAGAAGAGATGATATTGAAAATTTACATCCAAAAATTTCAAGAACTGCATTTTCTACTAGTTTGTGACTAATTCTCAGCAATTTCAGCAATCTCAGAGCTTCACATAACTATAAAAATGTTTATTCATTATAGAAATGTATTCTTTTTTAAATTTGATAACAGATTTAAATATTTTATTTATTTTCATGACACTTCACAAAATTCCCTTATACTGTATATCCAGATTTTATTTTAGGAATGCTTAAATAAAAATTACATTTATTGAGGTAACAAATTAAAATAAGAAATCTGCTTGGAATTAATTCACTGAAAAGCTGAAATAATTATATTTCTAAAAGAAATATCCTTCGAATTGTGATGAGGCCCCTTTGTGGGTCCTGGCCCCCTGCTTTAAACACGTAATAAAACCCTTGGCATTCAGTGTTCAATGACTATTATAGGCTAGTGGTGATCTGTTGTGAAGTAATGCTGCTCTGTGTCTTTGGTTATAGACCAAAGAGATCAGCGCTCCCAGAGGGAGGAGACCTGGAACACTGTGCCCACTACTAAGAACAGCAGGACCATCGACCCCACAAAGATCCCCAAGATCTCTAAGGTGAAGAGATGATTCGCTGCACAAACACTTCATATTTCACACATAAAACCCATTTTTGAATGCCAATCAGTGGGTACCACTGCCACCTACTGATTATAATCACAGTTGTTAAGTGCAGCATGGAATATGTTGACATTGGCACCACATGTGCTTTAACAATCAATGATGAGTCATTTTAGAATCTGTGATATAGTGACGAGGTAGTAATGCTCTCGTACCCTCTATGACCTCTGAATCCCAACCAATCCCCAATATAGCCTCAAATCGATGAAAAGATTCAGCTTGGTCCGCGGGCTCAGATCAACTGGATAAAGGGCAGCAGTGGTGGAGCTAAAGCTAGTGACCCTGGTGAGGCCACATCCACAAATGACACACAGTGTGAAGTAATGTTCAAGACTTTAAGACTTTGTCTTAAATTGACTGCCCATTCAGTGAAGTTTAGATTACGGTTTTCTATATTACATGCCCATGTTTCCAGAGTTAACACGCTCTGCCAGTAGCACCCTGAACCGTTATTCAGCACTACAGTCGTCCACGTCTCAGCCCAGCCCAGCACCAGCCCAAACTTCTGATTCTGATTCCAGACGCCCACTGGGAAGGTACCCAACATCTGAGAACTGAAGAGCTACAAATGCAGATGTAGAATTTAAATGTAATTTGTCTTATTTTGTATGTCTCTGCCAGTCGAGGCAGCACTGGTCGTGATCGCAGTGAAAAGCCGTTGAGTTTGGGGCCGTCACGACCGGGGCTCTTCAGCAGAGGTAGCAGTGCTAAGGAGCTAACAGACAACATGGCCCCTCAGGAGACATGGAGAGAGGGGCCTGACTCACACCATACACCTCGTGAAGCCAGCATTCCAGAGGAGAAATGTGAGATAGAGAACAACAGACCCACAGAGACATGTGAGGAAGGATACATGCTTACACTAGTCAACACATATACATTAAAGCTGCATTTTCCATGTATTTGCTTGTGTACTAAATATACATTCTATATACTGAGCTTCTGCTTCATTGCAGTGAAATCTGAGACGCTGCAGGTCACTGGTGGTTCAGAGAAGCCCATCCTGACCGAAGAGGAGGTCGAGCGGAAGTCCAAATCCATCATTGATGAGTTTCTGCACATTAATGACTACAAGGTACATCACAGGACCCTAACACTAACCCAAACAAAAACTCCCGACATTTACAATGAAAAGCCAAACTTCTGTTCAGAAGTTTGGGGTAACTACGATTAGTTTTATTCAACAAGGATGCATTAAATTAATAAAAAGTGACAGTAAATACATTTGTTACAAAAAAAAAAATTCAAATAAATGCTGCTCTTTTGATCTTTGAAAAGAACAAAAATGTATCAAGGTTTTGACGAAAATATTATCCAGCACAACTTTTCAACATTGATAATAATAATAATGCACCAAATCAGCATATTAGAATGATTTCTGAAGTATCATGTGACACTGCAGATTGCTGTAATGTCTCCAGGTAGTGTTACCGCTTAGCTAAAAATAAAATTGAATTCTTGTATCTAGTGTTTGGAAGTCTTCATTATGTGCATCTCTTTTCACCATGATATATTTAGAAAGTCTACATTGTATTGTAATAGTGTCTGTCTATGTGAGTGCCTGCCATCATGCAGCTTTTCATTATTATGTTTGATTCAGTGTATGTAACATAACTTTGAATATCTACTATGTGATTGTTTGTAAGTACTGTGAACCGTTTTGTGTTCGTGTCTGTTTGTGTGTGCAGGAGGCAGTGCAGTGTGTTATTGAGATGGATCAGCCCTCTCTGCTGTTTGTGTTTGTGCGCATGGGTCTGGAATGCACACTGGAGCGTAGTCAGAAAGCCAGAGAGCACATGGGACTGCTCTACTATCAGCTTATTCAGAAGGACATCTTACCTCATTCTCAACTCTTCAAAGCGTGAGCACACACATTTCATTAGCATCAAATGTAGTTTGCATGTTGTGCACTTTCATCCTATGGTAGTAAAGCGCTATGGTTTGTCCCTGTCTCTTGGCTCTGTAGGTTTTCGGAGATGCTGGAGCAGGCTGATGATATGGCCATAGATGTTCCCTTCATTTGGCTTTACCTGGCTGAGCTGCTCAGTCCTCTGCTGAGAGAAGGAGGAATCAACATGAGAGAGCTGTTCAGGTCAGGACCCCATTGGTCACATCAAACACTGAACGAGGAGGGTCTTATCTCTGTTAGTTCTGTTTGGTGCTTTTTTGTAATTTGTGATGAAAAGGACATTCCACCCCTAAAACCCTGTTACATGTTGTCCTTGATTAATAGACGGATGTTCGTTTGAGGTGGAATCTCCTTTCAAAGGACGATTTAAGAAATGCATGTACTGTTAAAGCTCCAGTACAGGGTCAAGATATTATTCATATTATATTATAATACATCTAAAACATGAAATTATAGTATTATATTATTTTCTTTCGATATATCTGTAGGTTCATGGTGGATTGTTGTAGCATATTCCCAGCATGTCTCCGGCCTTATATTTTATTTTATTTTGTATTATACAGTAGCTGTCTGAATAATCGATTCTGATTGGCTGGAAGGTTGTTGTTCAGTCAGTTTAATCACCATTCTATATTAATGTGCTGCTTTTATTGAACCTCACACACACATCGCGCAGCACACATGCATAAACATTCAGGAGCAGAGAAACTTAATGCTGTCCTGCAACTTTTATTAATAAAAAAGCTTCACTACTGAATCGCTACATTATATTTCTCTCTCGGCCTCACTATTTACTTCAAATAAATGCTATAATTCATTCAAATAAAAGAAATGGTAAAGCAGTACTTTATATCTGTGTCTGATTTAAAGCTGGCAGTATGGTATATCTAACATGCCGTAAGTGACAAATATAACCTTAATTTTTACCCTTCTGGTCAAATATAAGCACTGCAAACATCAATGGACAGCTTTAATTTGTAAATGTTGGCAAATGACCATGGTATAAGTGGGATAATCCATGGCTTAGGTGGATTTAGGCATTAAAATAATCAAAATATTAATAAAAACTATTATAGTATCTCAATTCTAAAATAACTGTTTTTTAATAAATAATATTTTATAATAATAAAAAATAATATATTTTTTACATTTAATAAAAAAAGTACAATATGCATCCTCACTAGCTACTTTGTCACTGTTACACTACAAGAACATTTTACCATATTTCTGAATAATTTATTTAAAAATTCTGTTTAAAACAACTTTCGTAGGCAAGAATGTATTATCGAAGGGTGAGCTGCATCCAAGGCAGTTTGCGCAGTCAGACGTTTTGCAGTCTTTGAGAATTTTTTTTCAAGTCAACATGGCCTTTTTAAATTTTTTGGATTATGATTTGAAACTACAGAATTCAGTACTAGATAAAAAAATTAATAAAAACTTCAGACAAACCTCATTGTATTGGGTTATTGGGACTTCTGGGGCTTTAACAGTTTGGCAGTGCACAGTAGTTGCAGTCATTCCAGGTCCTTGCAGGCTTCAGCTGTCATAGTGATTCAGTTTAGCATCTAATGGAGATTTGTTTTGTTTCTGCAGTGAGTTAAGTAAACCGCTACTCCCTGTGGGAAGAGCTGCCATCTTATTTTCTGAAATACTGCACCTACTATGCAAACAAATGGTAAGATCATTGAGTTCGTCTTTATCTAGTTCATCATCTGTGGTTTAGGGCTCCTGCATGATGCTTTCTATAAACAGACACCTCTATGACAGAAACAGTATGCTGTAAATAAGCTTTGTGTATTGTTCTGGGTTCCATGGGTTTGTGTGTTCACACGCGTCTGATTGTGCTACAGAGCCATAGGAAAGTTGGAGACTTGTGGAGAGAGTCTGGGCTGAACTGGGCCGACTTCCTGCCTGAGGGAGAACATCTTCCTACCTTCATCTCACAACAGGTGAGAATGTAGCCTGAACACCCTTCCCAGAAATGAACCATCGGTGTTTAGAAGTAATTAACTCGACATAGCAACACATTAAAAAAATGCAGCTGTTTTCAAAATAGTGTAGCTTTATCAAGCTACTTTTTAAAACAGATAGCAGCATTGCACAATTGTTACCAAAACTGAGTTTATAATCTGAACCAAAATGTCAGCTCTTGTTCTCAGCATTAGAAATTCTGACTCATTTTAGTGAATTACTTCGTTTTAAATGATTCTTTAAAATAAATCATTCTAATAAGCAATTTATGAATTAATTTGAGCCCTGTGCTGCATTTTAGATTATGTACAGTACAAATTTAATATTATTTATATTTCAATAATTTACCAAAATAATAAAACAGTACATTTCTGCTGTTCATCATTGTTTTCAGCTGTTTTATTGGTGCGGTCCTCACTGTTTTTGTGCATCAGTAAGATTGTTTTTAGGAAAAGTAATATTTTATTCAAGGCCGCATTAAATTAATTAAAAATTACAGTAAAGACAATGTTACAAAAGAGTTATATTTTAAATAAATGCTGTTCTTTTGAACTTTCTATTCATCAAAGTACCCTGGAAAAAAAATCAGTTTACGCAAAGATATTAAAAAACACAATGGTTTTCAACATTGAAAATAATAATGTTTCTTGAGCACCAGATCAGCATATTAGAATGATTTCTGAAGGATCATGTGACACTGAAGACTGGAGTAATAATGCTGAAAATTCAGCTTTGCATCACAGGAATAAATAAAAATATATTAAAATAGAACAAAATAATATTTCGCAATATTTCAGTTTTTAATGTATTCTTTGTAGCGCTGGCCCCTAATATTCGACTAACTGTTAGTCGACCAGAAGAGGCTTAGTCGATCAAAATTGTATTAGTCTCAGAAGAAGAAAAAATTCCACAGGAAGTGGCAAAGTCACATAGTCCGTGAAGGACAAATTATTAACAGCTGGTCTATTACAGTACATCAGACATCCAAACGTTCGTTTCTTTCATCGACCTCAAATGTGGCTTTTCATCTGAAACATGTAAGTAGTAGCATCTTTACATAGCCGCTCGCTCTACCGTTAACCTAGAAAAATGTGTGCTATTCAAGTGTAATCCGTATGAAACATGCACGTCTGCAGTCTGTGGAGATAACAAGTCAGTCTCGTCGACTTCATCACTGCAGCCACAGTGATGCAAATACAGAAAACACTAGAATTAAGGCGGTCTTCTTGCTGTTTTTTTCCCTGAAGCATTCATAATCATTACTTCTGCCGGTGTGCAGTGGCAAGTTTTATGTGTGCGCTTGAGCACTGATAGGCAATTGAAGTCAAATTATTATGAATTATATGGTTTATAAATATATATACGTTTAATTAGTCGACTAATTGCTAAAAACGAAGGACTACTAGTCGACTAGAAAAATCTTTAGTCGAGGGCAGCCCTAATTCTTTGATCACATAAATGCAGCCTTGGTGTACAGTAGTGTAAGTGTGTTTATAGCTAGTTTAAAGCAACTTCCCCAATTTCAAGGAATGTGTTAAAAAAAAAGAAGCTTTAAGGAAAAATGTGCTCTAGAACACAAAATCAACCAGCTGTGTCTTTTCCTACTTTTTCCAGAAGTTAGAGTTCACCGTATCAGAAGTCTCCCCAGTGTCCCCGGCCACAGCTAAACCCAGCCTCAGTCCTGAGGAGCTCTTCAAACAGCTAGAGCACCTCCTGCTAGAAGACATGGCTAGTGACGAACAGATCTTCGACTGGGTCGAGGTGAGACTGATCCCATAGACCTCTCAAGCAGATCCGCAAAGCCAAAATTCACATGTATGAAACGTCTTCAAGAAAATGCAAGTCTTAAAAGCTGCTTTTCTTTTCAGGCTAATTTGGACGAATCTCAAATGAGTTCATCTCCATTTTTGAGAGCTTTAATGACGGCTGTATGTAAAGCAGCAGTTAAAGGTGAGCAAACTACTTACTCTACTTCAACAGCTTCATCTCTATCTTCCTTTTACCAATTACTTTCGTCTTTTTTCCTCTCCAGATGAAAGCACGTCCTGTAGAGTGGACACTGCTATCGTCCAGAGACGCCTGCCTATATTACATAAGTACCTTAACTCGGACACCGAGCGGCAGCTGCAAGCACTTTATGCTCTTCAGTCTTTGATTGTCGCCCTGGATCAACCTCCCAGTATGTAGCAGATGAAAATAAAGATGCCAAACTGAACGAAAGATTTCTAGTATTGTAATTTTTCTCTACTTCTATCCACAGATCTACTCCGAATGTTTTTCGACTGTCTTTACGATGAGGACGTTATTTCGGAGGAGGCTTTCTATCAGTGGGAAACGAGTAAAGACCCAGCGGAACAGCAGGGAAAAGGCGTAGCACTGAAGTCTGTCACCGCTTTCTTCACCTGGTTACGAGAGGCAGAGGAGGAGTCTGAGGATAATTGACACAAGCAGGTGGCCGACACCCAGAGGCCCCCTACTGACACAAAAAAAATTGCATCCAGACTAAACCGGTCTAGCCATAGACAGACTTACTCCTGAAGACACAGGAACTTTGACTTTGAAACGCTGGCCAACTTAAGCTGGAACGCCTACTGACACAAAAAAAATTGCATCCAGACTAAACCGGTCTAGCCATAGACAGACTTACTCCTGCAGACACAGGAACTTTGACTTTGAAACGCTGGCCAACTTAAGCTGGAACTCTCTACGCAACGGAGGGAACACTAAATACTTGTATCATATATATAGAAAATATTTTTTAAGTTTGACTTTTTGTTTCTTTTTGTTACTTTTAAAAGAAGAGACTTAAAATAGGTTCTGAATTCTTTAATTTATTATTTTTTTAAGAGACTGCAAGTATGGAGTTCTATTTAACATTTGCAGGCAAAAAGAACATTGATAGAAATAACAGAATAGACATGTATCATAACAATAATATTAATTTTGTTTAAATGTGTCAGCAGCCTCCCTGGATTCATGTGATTGACCTTAAAGCAAATAAAATATTTCCTCAGAAATAAATACATTTTTGACTCGAGTTGGGGACTGGTCCAGGATCGGCTAATGTTGCTGAAGTTTCAGGCTGTTTTGAGAAACACCCGCCACTGGTTCTTCTGCTTCACTCCCTGGATTCATGTGATTGACCTTAAAGCAAATAAAATATTTCCTCAGAAATAAATAAATAAATACATTTTTGACTCGAGTTGGGGACTGGTCCAGGATCGGCTAATGTTGCTGAAGTTTCAGGCTGTTTTGAGAAACACCCGCCACTGGTTCTTCTGCTTCGGCTTTTGCTCAATGAACTTTCCAAGTAACATGGCAAACACAGTAAAAAAAAATATGCATCCTGAATGGAATGAAAAGAATTCAGACTTCAACATCAAATAGCTGTATGCATTAAGGTGAAGTGCAAACACTAATGCAAGTCAGAACATTGCCAGGATTGCTCAGTGTACTTGTGATGAAGAACTACAGAGGAAATGTAAAGCTTGTAAATACATTAAAGTGAAAAAATGAGATTTTAAAATGGCCATGATGGTGTGCTGTTTGTTTGTGCAGGGAAAATGTACAGCATTTTGCTAATATGCCAGTTAATCTCTGCATCCTGACATGTGGATGTCTATCTTGAACAGATTATTTGCTGTCTTTACCTCATTTGTTTTCAAGGACAAAAAATGTGTAAAAAAATAATAATACAATGAATACAAAGTATAATAACCTTAATAAGTCTTTAACAGACATATCAGCAGATATATTTAAATGTGAATTATGTTTTAGGATATTTTATTTGCTTTTTTTTTTTTACTTAATTTCCAAATTGACTGTAAAGCATTACGTAATGCAAGCAATTTTATTAATATTAAGTTATAGTTTAATTAATCATAGAGTGTGGTCAATATTTGTAACTCATTTTTTTCTAATGTCATAAAAATAATCTGTGTGAAATTTTAACGAAAACAACCAGTCAGTGACTTTTACTTTGAATTAGCCGGAGACTTTTAATTTATCAGGTTTATTCCCACAACTACACCGTACGTCGTGACGTCAGACGTACAGAGCGTGTGCGCTCACCTCATGAAGTCGCGAATTGGTAAGTCGTTAATTAAATGCAACTTTAAAATGAATGAAACTCCGTTTATATAATAACTGTTGCTTAATTCAAGCCTTATTTCAAAAACAGACATAAACCACCTTTAAAATGATACGCTGTTACCTATATCACGTAACGTGCACATTTACCATAACAATGCACTAGAACAGTGGTTCTCAAACCTGTCCTGGAGTACCCCCAGCCCTGCACATTTAGTACGTCTCCCTCGTCTATCACACCTGATGCAACTCATCAGCTCATTAGGGGAGACTGCAAGACCTGAAGTGGGTGTGTCAGATATAGGGAGACATACAAAATGTGCAGTGCTGGGGTACTTCATGGAGAGGTTTGAGAGCCGCTGCGCTAGAATAAACAACAATGGGTCTGTTTTGAATCCAAGTTGCCTACCTAGACAACATTTTGCGTATCATAGTATGTTGTCTAGGTGGGCAGCTCATGAGGTTTTCAAACACAAGACTACCTGCAATCTTCGTTCACTTGCAGTCATCAAGCAGCAAAGATGTTCCGGCCAAAGCCCACACTGAAGGACAGACAGCACCTTTACAAGCTGATCATCAGCCAGCTGCTGTATGACGGCTACACCACCATCGCCAACAGCCTGATCAGTGAGGTGAAGCCTCCGAGTGTGGTGTCTCCATCAGAGCAGCTCATGCAGCTGGCCAAGATAGGTATGACTCCAGTCTATACACATTTGTCAATTTCTAACACTTTTAGTGTTTAATCATTTTTTACTTGTACTGTATAATTGCTAAGTAACAGAATAAACTAAACCAGTGCCTATTAAGTACTTGCATATATATTTTTTTCTTTTGCAACAGAGGATTCAACATTTGCAAGCAAAAGGGCAATAAACAAGAGGGTTATAATAGAAGAAATCCTGAAGCTGAAGCATATTATTTTCGGAGTATTACATCAAAAACGATTTTGGAGTTCTTTAAAGAATTTCTGCAAGGAATAGTAATAAAATAATTACAAACTTAATGTGAAGAGGGTGTATTTTCAAACAATCAGCAAAAACACAAGTTTAGGGATAAATTCCTCTTACCAAAATCAGAAAAGTCAATCCAAAACGCTTTGCAACATACACTATTCCAAAATGAGCGAGTAATTGTTTCTTCAAAGTGATGGCTAAGAGCAGTTGTGTCAGTAAACTGCGAGCTTATGATTTACTGGCTCACAAATGTGAATAATTTGAAAAGATGAAATTTTTCTCGAAGAAGCCAGAAAATAACTTTTGAATCTGATTTCATAGGAATGGAGAGCGATGACAGTGCGGTACAGTACGCCATTGGCCGCTCGGAGACCGTGGCGCCCGGTGTGGGCATCGACATGGAGTTTGATGCAGACGTGCAGACCATGTCCCCAGAAGCATCGGAGTACGAGACCTGCTATGTGACGTCTCATAAGGGTCCGTGCCGTGTGGCCACCTACAGCCGTGATGGGCAGCTCATAGCGACTGGCTCCGCCGACGCCTCCATTAAGATCCTGGATACTGAGCGCATGCTGGCCAAAAGTGCCATGCCGCTGGAGGTCAGTGCCACCCTGAAGCCGACGTGGTTTTCTGTTGATTTTCCTTTCTTTTTTTTTTTTTTCTTCCTTATCTCTATATAGATATTATTGTGAACAATTCATCCAGGCATATGCTTAATTTAAAAAAAATTGTGCCTCCACTTTGGAGTTTAATACCCACACCTCAAAATCCAATCAACATCAATGCAGAACCAAGTTCCTGCCTTACATTTTTTCTTTTTTGATAATGCTTCCCTTGGATGTACATCACAATTTGGAAGAAAACAATCTGTCTGTTTCATAGCGACTTCCGGGTATGTAGTTTATTCAAGTTGGACAACCTGACTGTGCAATTCTGCTTTACGATTTAGGTGATGATGAACGAAACGGCCCAGCAGAACATGGAGAACCACCCTGTAATCAGAACCTTGTATGATCATGTGGATGAGGTCACATGCCTGTCTTTTCACCCGACCGAACAGATCTTGGCCTCTGGCTCTCGTGATTACACTCTCAAACTCTTTGATTATTCAAAGCCGTCAGCAAAAAGAGCCTTCAAGCACATACAGGTATAAAATCTAATTAAATCATGCCTCTAAATTAGTTTGAAAAGGTAAACATTTATAATAAGCTGGAGTTTAAAAGGTAATTTGTGGCCCTTCATTTATTGGAGAAGGTTGCATGGATTTCTTTGGAATGATTCTCCCTTTCCTTTTCTACAGGAAGCTGAAATGTTGCGCTCCATCTCTTTCCATCCGTCTGGGGATTTCTTACTAGTTGGCACGCAGCATCCAACCTTGCGTCTTTATGACGTCAACACTTTCCAGTGTTTTGTGTCCTGCAACCCTTTGGATCAGCACACAGACACCATCTGCGGAGTCTGTTACAATCCCAGCGCTAACAGCTACGTTACCTGTAGCGCAGACGGCAGCATCAAGCTATGGGACGGAGTGTCGAACCGGTGCGTGACCACTTTTGAGAAAGCCCACGACGGCGCTGAGGTCTGCTCGGCTGTCTTCTCCAAAAACTCCAAGTATATCCTGTCCAGCGGGAAGGATTCTGTTGCTAAACTCTGGGAAATTTCCACAGGCCGTACTCTGATCAAGTACACGGGTAAGATGGAGAATTCTGGGTAGGGTTAGATTATGGATTACACGGGCTAGATGAGGAATTGTGATTAAAGGTGGGGAAAAAGGTGTCGATTTTCTATTTTAAGCAATTCAATATCAGTTCTTAAAATCTGCTGAATCTTCATTGGTGAAATACTTTTTTACCTCAGAAGTTACTGTTAATTTGCTGTCAGTATTCAGATTCATTAGAAGATGGTGTACTGCAACATAATATCAAGAAAGGTTGTTCTATTAATTTGTCTGATTTCTGGACAAATTACTCGACTCGATTGCAAAGCATGACCAGTGCAGTCTGATTCAAATTACTCTGAGTCAGTTCTTTATTTTGAATTTTAAAAAACACAGTCAGCGTAACCAGTATATTCTAATAATCCTGGGCAAATGACTCTTATGATTCTTTTTAGTGAAGTAAAAGTGTATAGCATGACCGTTGTAGTCCAATTAATCAGCAAATTACTCTTATTTGTCAGTTCTTTACAGTGAATCAAAAACACAGCATAAACAGTGAGATCTGATTGCAGGACAAATGACTCGGTTATGAACCAGTTCTTTTTAGTTAATCAAAAACATAAAAAGGACTGTCTCATCAGTATCATTTGCTTGTGAATTGAAAAAAAAAATAAACATACAGCATGACCAGTAAAGTCTGATTCCTGGACAAATAACTCTTATGAACTGATTTATTCAAACCAGTGTAGCCCAGTTCACAAGAAAATGACTCTTATGAACAGACTCAGAAGCACACATCACAACCAGTGCAGCCCAATTTCGGAAACGCGTGACTCCTATAAGTCGGTTTGAATCAGTCTGAAACATTGCCCTGTATAATTTACATCATTAACTGGGAAAGAATAAACATTTTTGTAAGCAAAATATACTGAAATTAATCTGAATCGAACCAAATTTAGAGCCTGAGAATCTGAATCAAATTGAAACCGAAAAATCTGTGTATGTTATAAGCATCTAGGAGTGGAACAATTCATTTTATAATGTGTATTAAAAAAAAAAGTGCACTTAGTAGTTAATATTATCTTGGAACGTCCGTTGGTCAATTTGGGGTGAATAAATCATAACCTTGACATATATGTTGGAAATACCGTGTCTGTCATCACGCCACCTGTCCAGTGTTTTTAACTGCGGCTCACGCACGCTGCTGCCTGCTCGCCCTCATTGTGTTTCCTGTCATGCAGGTGCAGGTCTCAGTGGGCGACAAACGCACCGCACTCAGGGTGTTTTCAACCACACTGAGGACTATGTGCTGCTGCCAGACGAGCGAACCATCAGCTTGTGCTGCTGGGATTCACGCACCGCTGAGAGGAAGAACCTGCTCTCATTAGGCCACAATAACATTGTGCGCTGTATCGTACACTCACCCACCAACCCTGGCTTCATGACCTGCAGCGATGACTTCAGAGCACGATTCTGGTATCGCCGCACCACCACTGACTAAGACACATTTACGTGCTTTAAATCCAAAAGGGTCTGAGTTTCTTTTATCAGCAGGTCACAAACACCGAAATGTCCACACTGTGTATGACTTCACAGGCTTGTTTGCCAAGGCTCCATATCATTTAACACACAAACGCATTTTTAAAAGCATCAGAGAGCTTATGACTGCGGTACGTTTGTATTACTGTCGGGTGGTGCTGTTTTACAACCATCGGAGATCCATCGTTTTCAGATTTTTAGAACTTTACTACCATTTGGTAACATCAGAGCTATCAGCCGTAAAGCTGCATTGAAGCTAGAGACAGAAAAAAAATGTTTTGGTTTATTTGTGTATCTGACAACAAGTAGATGAGTATTATTCTGTCATGGCAAGTGCTTAGAATGCCGTCTTTTCAATTTTGATTTGTGTTCTGTGCTCTTTGTTTTATATTAAAAGACTCTGGGAGAATTGTTTCTTGTCCCATTCCTTGTTTTTTTTTTCCCATAGTTGCACATCTGAAGTGTTTTTGAATGGCATAGAATCATGGAACCGTACTTGTTAGTGGAGCTTGCCATTGCTCAAACTCCTAACCCATTCAACTTTGTGTATCTAAACCATTTGACCATGAGAAAATTCTGAGTAAAAAAACCCACTAGACTTTCCTGCGTTTAAAAGTTTGGGGTCAGTACGATAATTTTTTTTTTGAATGCTTTTAAAATTGTGCTTATTTTAAATACTACACTGAACAAAATTATAAATCCAACACTTTTGTTTTTGCCCCCATTTTTCATGAGCTGAACTCAAAGATCTAAGACTTTTTCTATGTACACAAAAGGCCTATTTCTCTCAAATATTGTTCACAAATCTGTGTTAGTGAGCACTTCTCCTTTGCCGAGATAATCCATCCACCTCACAGGTGTGGCATATCAAGATGCTGATTAGACAGCATGATTATTGCACAGGTGTGCCTTAGGCTGGCCACAATAAAAGGCCACTCTAAAATGTGCTGTATTATCACACAGCACAATGCCACAGATGTCGCAAGTTTTGAGGGAGCGTGCAATTGGCATACTGACTGCGGGAATGTCCACCAGAGCTGTTGCCCGTGAATTGAAAGTTCGCTTAGATCTTTGAGTTCAGCTCATGAAAAATGGGGGCAAAAACAAAAGTGTTGGATTTATAATTTTGTTCAGTGTATTATTAGTATTTAAAAAAAAATAAAAATTTCATTTAAATTTCTTTAAAAAGTAATTTATTCCTGTGATCCTTATGATCAATGTTGAAAAGAGTTATACAGAACAACACAATTTCAGAAGAACAGCATCTATCTAAAATATTTGGTATGTAAATGTCTTTACTGTCACTTTTGATCAATTTAATGCATCCTTGGTGAATAAAAGTATTATTTCTTAAAAAAATAAAATAAATCTCACTGACTCCAAACTTTTGAATAGTTGTGTACAATTGATAGAGGGACCAGAACCATATTTAGTGCCTAGAAATGCTATAGAGACTTGAGAGTGGGCTTTTTGACTACCCACAATGCCTATGCATCTAGGTGGTATGACATTTATCAAAATAATTAGCTGTATTTCCTTTCTCAAATCTTTTTCAAACATCTGTTTGCTCAGTGTTGCAGAATGCAGGCTAGATGGTTGTTTTTTCTTTTTATATTTATTTATATATATATATATATTGTGGTTAAAGAAAGCACTCACAGAAAGAGATGTATGGAAAGGAAACGGTGGCCTCTACCATTGCTACATTTAGATGAAATGGCACATTAGTCATTTACAGACATTGCAACCAACCACTGCTTGCAGAGCTGTTCTGTAGAATCCCCTGGAGGATCAGACATGTGACCCAGCAACATCCTCATATGTTAATATGGCTGTCTGTTCCTGTGTGTGGTGGACAGTTGCTTAAAACCTGGTCTGCAATTGCTGTAAACTGTAACAAACAGTTGAACACTACATTAGCTCTCACAGTACTGTGTAACACTGCTTGCACATTTAAAAACTGCTCATATTTTTGGAGTTTGTTCAGTAATGTCAAATGGAAAGGTAATGAGTTTGTAACATCTAAAAATAGGGTTTTTTCCCCTCTGAGGCAAGAATTGCTTTTAGCAGCAATCTTTTCTAGGCTAAATTGCCTAATGTTTGTCTAAATATTTGACGCAGAAGGGTAATTCCTCATACGGTTTCAAGATCCTCCTTTTCTTGCACTGGTCAGGCTCTTAATAGTGCTAATACAAAGTCACATTCACAGCGAGTGTGGCTTAGCCTGTTCACTGTGCGACAGATCCGTATTTATTCGGTTGGTTTTAATGAAGGTCAAATGAGCTCATTGGCTTCACAAAAGAAAAATTTACACACGTAACAAGTAATTATAGAGTTGTAATGTTTGTCCAGAGTATCCACAGCTCCTACCAGAAATTATAGTTTATATATATATTCTGCAAAAATGTCAACAATTCTGTGTTTATCTGTCAATATGGGGTGCTGTGTGTACATTAATGAGGAAAAAAATTAACTTAAATGATTTGGTTACACTTTACTTGAAGGGGTGTGCATAAGACTGACATGACACCTTCATAATCAAGACATGACACATGTCATGAATATGAAGGTTTTTTATGCATGTTTATGACAACTGTCAGTAAGTGTCATTCACTCAGTTATGTAATTTTTAATGCAAAGATGACATTGTTTGAGATGTATTTGTTATGGGCTATGGTTAGGGGTAGGGGTAGGGTTAGGTTAGGGTAAGGTCAAATAATGTCATATTTGCATTACAAATTACATAACTGAGCGAATGACACTTAATGACAGTTGTCATAAACATGCATAAAACCTCCTTCATATTCATGACATGTGTCATGTTATGATTATGAAGGTGTCATGTCAGTCTTATGCACACCCCTTCAAGTAAAGTGTTACCAATGATTTTAGCAAATGGCTGCAATATAACAAAGAGTGAAAAATGTAAGGGGGTCTGAATACTTACCGTACCCACTGTATATACACAGACACACGCACATTGTTTAGAGTCCAGTTTTATCAGTATAAGCCTAAAGATGTATCTTATTTATAATCTAAAGGTTTTTGCTTGCAAAAATAAAATATATATAAAATATAGCTTTAGATATTTTATTTTATACTTTGTATTTATATTTTGAATGAATTAAAGTAACACGTGTCTGTGTGTGTGTGTGTGTGTGTGTGTGTGTGTGTTTGATTTTCATATCAAATTTCCTTAAAACATACATGGATGTTTATTAACATTGCCATGAACTGCATAGGCACAACATTATCTAAATGTACATGACATAGGCTCAAAAATGAAATATTTTGGCTTCTAAATGTCTAATTCAGCTATTTCACTAATAATTTTGCAGCCAATAATTAACTGCCAAAAAAAACCCACCTTGTGGTCGACGCAAATTTCCAGTGCGAATAAACCTGTTTTTTTAAAGTGGTCTGGGTCATATTTTATTTCATAGCTTCATAATAGTGTAGAGTGTTATCGAATGCATGCCAGTGCTTTGACGTCATCATGAAAGAAGGCAGTGGAACTTTACACAATTATGAGATCAGCTGTATTTTATTATTTGCATCTAACATCGTTTTATTCTATGTTTGTCCGCAACCTAATCAGAACAGACCTATGACCCATTTTTGGGTCACGACCCACCAGTTGAGAAGCACTGTTGTATATCATTGGTGTCCCACCCCCACCAGCCCTTTCCAGGGGCTCTATCTGTTGTCCTGACAACAAAGTCTGTCCACTGGAGAATCTGTCCCATTAAAACAATACATCAGCTCATGTGCACAGATGAAAGTGAAAATAGATTTGTAAAAACAAATAGTGGAAGTAAAATAATAGTAATACTGAAAGACTTTGTCTTTCTTTTGGAAAAGAACCTACATCGCATTTGACCAACTTCTGCTTTTTTTTTTAAATCAGACAGATATTCTCTCACATTTTCATAGAAGTTGGAGGAGGTGCGGCAGCAGTTGTTAAAGGGGATTCGGGTTGGCTGACGTGCATGAGAGCAAGACACATGTCATGAGTGAATGCTGCACTCCCCGCCCCTTATTGTGAAGCGTCTGGACTCTGGGTTTATTTGAGCAATGTGTGTGTGAGAGAGCAACAAGAAGACCAGAGGACATAGAAATATAGCAAACAGACATAAAAACAGAAGCACAGACAGATTCGCAGATGCTGCTGGACAAGATTAGCTGTGTCTGTCAATTCTACATGGACTTTTGAATGGGATTTATGAACTGATTAATCATAGGATTCATATCTCAGAGAGATGGAGGTCAGTATTGTTCACTTCTAAATTAACTTCAGAAACAAAATAGCACTTCGTTAGGTGAATCTTCAGGCCATTTTGACCCTGAATGAACTAGTGATATTAAATAATTTCTCAGAGGAACCTACCAACCTGCTGTCAGTGTTTCAAACAAGAACCGTTTTCTGTACAATAGATTTTTTTTTTTGCTTGCCGACAACAAACTTCTGGGATTTTTACTGTTCAGATGTGGTGTCAGCTCTAACCCCTGCCCTCACCGCCCCGAGCCTCGTATAAACCCCTAATTTTGCAGAAGGTGCTGTGTAACGTGACACTGCTAACCCTGAGAGTGAAAGGAAGAGAATGGCACTTTATGGCTGCCATTAACATGCTCTCTTCTTTTGAAACTAGGGTCGAGTTGGGCTGGAGAGGTTACAGTTTTGACTGTTTTGGGGGGATGAAACTTGAACTGTAATAGATGGATATTAGCACTTTTACTATTCCTAGTGAAGAAAGTCCCATCTCCATATGAGAATCTTTTCCTGTGGATATCTGATGCTGTTAGTGAACTGCTGATCTTTATTTGTCATTTCCAGCCATGGCTGCGGTTTGCACCTTCATATTTGTATTTGCTCATAATTGCAAAGCCAATCAGATCAGATATCACACATCACATTTGACTAAATATTTATATATTTGCCCATGTGATACGTTGAGAATATTGAGTTGAGTTTGTTGCTAGTCATGATATATTTTAGTATGATTCTAAATCCAGGTGGGTTCAGTTTACTAGATTGGACAGGACAGGAAGTTAACAGGAACTATTTTAAGGTTAGAATGTAATGTACAGCCGACTATCAGAAAAGCTGATGTCTAAATGCGTGATCTACTGATCTACTGACTCCTGCTAAATCTACGTTTACGTATCGATGTTTTATGTACACCTGAAAGATCAATGGTCAAATATAAGCCTCAACGCTCTCTACTGACATAATGGAAAAATAATGGGTCACTTTACAATAAAGTGACCAATGTATTTACATTATCACATTATTAAGTAAAAACTAAATGCAGTCTTTCATATACACTATCGTTCTGTCGCTCTACACTAATTCTACTACCGTAGATTTTTTAAATGCTTTTAAAAGAAGTCTCTAATGCTCACTAAGGCTGTATTTATTTGATAAAAAATTCAGTAAAAACTGTTAAAATGTAAAATATTATTTTAATATATTTTAAAATATAATTTATTCCCAAGGGCAAAGCTGAATTTTCAGCATCATTACTCCAGTCTTCAGCATGATCCTTCAGAAATCATTCTGATATGCTGATTTGCTGCTTAACCCTTTAATTGTCATTTTTTTAAATAGGCATGCAGGTGCACTATCCAAACTTAAATTGTTGTAATTTATGAACACTTTGGAATACAGACATAAGGTTTGCCTCTTTTTAAAGAAGACAATCAGTAGATTTTTTATCAGTAGAAATCTTTTTCAAAAACTGTAAGCATCAAAAAGTTATGGAAGTTTACATTTACTGTAAAGAAAATGCACATATTAATTTAATTTTATATATAATAAATATTTTACATAACCGGTTTTACTCTAAAATTGGTATAAAATTAAAGCCTTATGTCTAAATAAGTTATGTTCCAAACTTGAAGTTGATATGAAAAAAATCGAGGTTCCTGTGAGATTTTATTTAGGGCGTTATACCACAAACAGCCACCGGGTGCCATCCAAACTCCATTGAAGTTTTTTATTGCTTTTTTTTCTGTCACAAATGTCTAGATTTCTCTGTCAATATTACTTCTATCTCAAAATAGAATCCAGAATCCTGAGACTCAGACCTTTCCAATGATATGTTTTATGTCAAGATTATAAAAAGTTTTGATTGTAAAAGAGTGTAATGCATTTTGTAATATGACACTTGACACTGCCCAAAAGATTTTAAAGTACCATTTCCACGGTAACGCAATGTTCGATTTCAAAATGGTTTCAAAATGGCTTCTAAGCTGCATTTTGTAATATGATTTATGATGATTACTAAAAGATTTGATAGAGAAAAAGGACAACAACAAAAAAGAGTGCCAAGCATCCCACAGGTGGGACGGTGACAGTTAAGGGGAAACATTTCTTATTGATATCAATGTTGAAAATTGTTGTGCTGCTTAATATATTTGTGGGAAACATAATACATCTGGATTCAGGATTCTTTGATGAAGAGCATTTTATTTGAAATAGAAATATAAATCTTTTGTAACGTGAGTGTCTTTACTGTCACTTTAGATCAATTAAATGCGTCTTCGCTGAAAAAAATCCTTATTCAAAAAAAATCTCTCAATTAAAAAAAACAAAATTACCCTAAAAGTCTGAATATTAGCATGTATGTGTATTCAGTGTTTGCTACTTCCAATTTCTTTGTCATTTGACCTTCTGGCCATTTCTGTGGTCTTCCATATATCAAGTATTTTAATAATCTGCGATGTGATATGACAGATATTAGTTGCAAAATCCCTCCCATAGACTGGCCTGATACCTCTCACCCACACTTCCAATGAATCATTAAAAAAGTTGCTTAATCAAATGGTTAATAACCCTAAACTATCTTTGGAGAACTTTTGTTTTCTATCTCCCTCGACCAAAATTGGTACCAAAGTCATTCAAAATGAGCATTTAATTGAAAGGCTGTTCCTCTGCAATAAAAATAGAAAGTAAACATGCTATTTGGTTACATTTTGTAAGTTGTATCTCACTGTATTTAATGCATGATACATGCAGAAGCATTTTAAAATTCATATTCACATTTGTGTCTAAATTTAATGCTAGAACTGGAACAGTGATACAGTAATTAACAACTTAATCAATTTGGGGAAAAAGATCCACAAACGTTTGGTGGCTTGAGGTGTATATTGCCTCAGCTATAGAAAGACGTCAGAATATGGTGACAGTATATGCATAAAAAGCAGAAGACATGACGGGTCAGGAAATCAGCTTCTAGATAAAACCAAGAAAAGAGAGAGAGAAAAAATCAGCTCTGCAAAATAGTCCACTAATTGGGCCTTAAAAGCCCTGAGTCTTTATTTGCAGTATATCATAATCATGACTGGCATAATCTGCTGTTTATCTTTATATTCAATAGTTTAGTCCTTATATTACGTAGATGTATGACATTTCCTGTGATGCATCAATTTCAAAACACACACATTTCCAAAAGGGGAACTTGTAGTTAGTGATGGATGATTGCACTGACTGATATACAGTAGCATCTAAACATCAGTCAATGATGATTAACTCCTATATCCTCCCTGGAAAAACGAGAGAAAGAAATAAACCATGAGAAGCGATGGGTCCCAGGAAGTCATCTCTGAGAACCAAGAAGTATAAGTTGTATATGATATCATTGTTGTGACACAGGAAATACCAAAGAAGTTGGACAGTTTATATGCAATGGGTGGGTGTAGTGTTCACTGACCTAGTTCTTTCCAATGCCATATAATGACCTAAACCATCCTCTGTGGTCAATTATTTATTTACAGAGGTGTGAAAAAGTGTTGGCCCCCTTCCTGATTTCTTATTTTTTTGCATGTTTGTCACACTTGAATGTTTCAGATCATCAAACAAATTTAAATATTAGTAAAAGATAACACAAGTGAACACAACATGCAGTTTTTAAATGAAGGTTTTTATTATTAAGGGAAAACAAAATCCAAAACTACATGGCCCTGTGTGAAAAGTGATAAACCACAGTTTTAACAGGGGGGCAAACACTTCTTCACACAGGGCCATGTAGTTTTGGATTTTGTTTTCCCTTAATAATAAAAACCTTCATTTAAAAACTGCATGTTGTGTTTACTTGTGTTATCTTTGACTAATATTTAAATTAGTTTGATGATCTGAAACATTAAAGTGTGACAAACATGCAAAAAAATAAGAAATCAGGAAGGGGGCCAACACTTTTTCACATCACTGTACTTATTTGTTCTTTCTTTCTTTCTTTTTGCATTTAAGTTGTATAAATTAACATATTGTAAATGTTTATGAATTAAAAATGAGCAATAGTATATTGTTCAAGTATGCCAGAGAGCCGTGTAACAACTAATATTAAAGGGATAGTTCACCCAAAAATGAAAATTACCCCAAAATTTACTCACCCTCAAGCCATCCTAAGTGTATATGACTTTCTTCTTTCAGACGAATCCAATCGGAGTTATATTAAAAAAATATCCTGGCTCTTCCCAGTTTTATAATGGCAGTGAATGGGTGTTATTTTGGTGTTAATGGGTGTTATGTTATTTGTAGCGAATCAATGCGTTTTTGTAAGGAAAATATCCATATTTAAAACTTTAAAAACAGTAATCTCTAGCTTCCGCTAGCTGTCGTACGCACGTTCACAATAACACTGTTCCGGCAGATGACGTAGGATGCAGCGTGAGGTCCGGTGAGAAGTGACGAATGTGGAAGCGCAGCGGAGAGAACAAAACACTAGTCATGAATTAGAAATACAAAATGAAGATTTGTAAAGGAAAATGTTGGAGGATTTCAATATAAGCCCAGAGGAGACTGGTTTGCCTTTGCTAAAGTAAGGAACTTCCTTTGCTCCTGTAAACAAACTTTGGTTCTCGCGAGACTAGCATATTCTCACCAGACCTTGCGCTACTCCTACGTCCTTTATCATTGGCCGGAACGGCATTCTATTCTGAAAGCGCGTACAGCAGTTAGCGGAAGCTAGAGATTACTGGTTATAAAATGTTAAATATGGATTTTTTTCTTACAAAAATGCATAGATTTGCTAGGAGGCCTTTATTCACCCCCCGGAGCGTGGGACACTTTTTATGATGGATGGATGTGCATTATTGGACTTGTTTTGGACTATTGAAAAATAACACCCATTCACTGCCATTATAAAGCTTGGAAGATCCAGGATGCTTTTAAATATAACTCTGATTGTATTCGTCTGATAGAAGAAAGTCATATACACCTAGGATGGCTTGAGGGTGAGTAAATCATGGGGTAATTTAAATTTTTGGGTGAACTGTCCCTTTAACAAACTTCCCCAAGACATGGTGAACACTTTTAGGTGACTTAAAGGAATAGTTCACCCAAAATTAATATTTGCTGAAAATATACTCGCCCTCAGGCCATCCAAAATATAGATTCTTTTTCTTTCTTTTTTTATTGGAAGAAGTTTGGAGAAATGTAGCATTACATTTGTTCACCAATCGATCCTCTGCAGTGAATGGGTGCCGTCAGAATGAGAGTCCAAACAGTTGTTGACATCCCAATAATCAAGTAATAAACAAGTAATCGACATGACTCCAGTCCATCAATTAATGTCTTGTGAAGCAAATGTCTTGTGAAGCAAAGTTTGTAAGAAATAAATTCATCAAGACGTTGCTTCTGGTTAAAATAGCAGTCCTCTGTTCATAATATTCCTTTCTCCAGTGAAAAAGCTGTCTCGTCTAAATCAGGAGAGAAATATTCACAGATCAATTATTATTTACAGTTCTAAACAAATATTGTGATGTTTTTATATTGGGGGATTTTAGTTTGCTTTCAGAGTTATGCCTGTAAAATAATCAGTCAGTCTGACCATGAAATTGTTATTATATTATTGTGGTATCATCAATTTAACATTTATCCTGCCACAACATCACATTAAGAATCAAACTATGTGTTTTGCATATTGGTTAGAAAGTCCCTTACTGTCAGCTCTTGAATTTAATAAGCTGCAAAGTGAACCAGACTTCATGCCTATAGTCAAAACAAACTAGTTCTTGTTTTTCTTTTGTTTTCATCTGTACCGGCTATGTTGTCTGATGCACTTTGTCCACTACACACACAAAAGTAGTTAAGTTAAGTTGCTTCTAGGTACCTACTCCCCAATGCTCGGGACAAGAGTGGGATAAAGTTGGCACTTCTAATCAAGCCTTAAACCAGGATTCTCTAAAGAATTAAATGAGCTTGGAAAGCAAGTGGAATTTTTCTTAGGTACACAATTTTCATGAAGCACATCTCAGACGGCCTACACTGACGCATACTCATGCACTCACTCAGTGTGGGAAAGTCTAATATATTATCTTAACACAGCAGCTTCCTGTCCCTGTAAATAGAGATGCTCATTACCTGCTGAACCAGTGATCCTGTGTGCACACTATAAATATTTATGTCAAAGCAGTCCTCTCAGTCCGAAAATATTCTTCCTTTGGAAATATGGACACTTTATCTCATCAACAGCTTCTCTGCAGTCTCAAATATGTGTGCAAGTTTGCAATTAAAGGGAAAGTTTACTTTCTTTGGAATACAAAAATTGGAAATTGGAAAAATGTTTTAGCGTAATTTAGTGTAAGTCAAACAGGTCCGAGATTGTTTTGGACCCCATTGACTTTCATTGAATGGACAATAATGGTTAAAACTTCCCTTAAAATGTCACCATTTGGTTTTGCAAAAGAAAGTAAGTAATACCAGTTTGTAAGGGCATGAGAGTGAATAAATGAGTTTTCATTTGTGGGTTCATGGATATTGCATTAGAAAGTGCTAAAGATGAAAAGTTCTGATGTCTGTGTTTGCGTCATTCTTTGCATAGCAAGCCTTTTTGTCTCGTACTGAGGAGTGCTGACACTGGGGTTTTGCACTTTCACCCTCAGGTTGAGGGGTTAAAGTGAATGGGAAGCTTCACACACTAAATACACATTTTGCAGAAGTGTGAACACATTCTTACTGTAACATCTTACACTTATGGATCTCTTCTGATACTTTACAGCTACACTTGTACAGAGGAATATATGTAGTCCTGTGAAGTAATGAATCTTACATTTATTCAGAATTTTGGTTAATGTAAGAGGAACCTAATGTAATAAGTGAGGGAAAAATGTACATTCAATAAAGTATTTTTTGCTAAAGAAACTCAACAGGGTAATCAGGACCCCCATGCAAAAGGCATTTTCTGATAAATGAAATAAAAGAACACGAAATATTAATTTCTACATGTAGAAATAATAAGATAGGTTAGGGGTTAGAAAGATGTTTTATGTTTTTGAACAAAGTCTGAAAGTGTATGTCACCAATACACTAAGATATAATATTTATAATATTTAAGATATAATATTTATTTTAATATATAGATATATTTTTCATGCAATGTTCCAATTAACTGATCCAAAGTATTTTATTGAATCATGCAATAAATTCTATATTGATAAATTGCTACAAATGTAGATATTATTATTATGTGAATGCACAGCATGGCATATCACAGATTTCATCCCGCAAAAGAACAAGATGCGCTGAGAGAGGGGTGTGAGACATGAAGGAGAGAGTCAGCTGCTTCTTGAGAGCTGAGGCCAGCTGTCTGAGTCTGATCTGCACAAGCAGGCGTGTGCTGGAATCTCAGCTGAATTTGACCTCCTTTCTCACTGTACACACGCGCATACTCCAAACACAAACTTAGAAATGTACACACTCAGCAATCTTCCCTTTTAAGACACGTGTGTGGTTGAACAGACCAAGGGCACATTCATTACAGTCGCATAATTTTAGCACACAGTATTTGAGCACAAAAATCTGCTGGTTAGACTCTTTAGTTGTACACTCTTAAAAATGCTGGGTTAAATACAACCCAGTGCTGGGTAAAATAGGGACAAACCCAGCAATTGGGTTGTTTTGACCCAGCGGTTGGGTTACTACCCAGAAGGTTGGGTTAAACATTTAACCCAACTACTGGGTCAAAACAGCCCAATTGCTGGGTTTGTCCCTATTTTACCCAGCACTGGGTTGTATTTAACCCAGCATTTTTAAGAGTGTAGTGAACAGTGTGAACACTGTTCAAACCATGTTTAGCAGAAATATGTTAGTGTGAAAAAATACCCTTCACTATACCCCTAATTTCTGTGCTGCCAGCAGAATTGCAAAAAGAATGCTGCTTTTCTTGAACTGTCTCCCTGTCTTCCATTGGCTGGGGCAAATGGATAACCCTGCCCCAAACTCACGGCATTGGTTGAGCCAGTGTTGATGTATGTCTCAAACAGAGCAATGTTTTGACCTACAAACCTAAAAATTACTCATACACTATAAATTTTGTTTTCCTTTTTGAAGTCGTAAAACAAAGGTTATTGGAGTTCATTTACAAAAAAAAAATACTACTTCAAAATGAAATGTTTAATTTAATGTGTTACTTGACGTTTCTTTGTAAGTATTTGTGAAATTGATCATTTCTGAGTAAAAATAGTTTTTTTCAGCGTGGTTGTTTCAGCATATTTAGTAACCACAAAAAGTAACCACAGCATTTTTTCAGTGTAAATTCTGTGCTACTTTTCTATGCAAATTAGGTGTATTAGCCTACATTATTGTATATTATTACTATTATTATTATTAAGCCTTTATTTGACCAGGAAAAAAACCTCACTGAGATTAAAAATCTGTTTTACAGGAGTGCCCTGGACAAGATAGGGAAATGTTCAGAAAACTCTGCAATTTTTCTGTTGTAGTTAGCATTTTGCTGTAGGTATAAAACAACCAACTGAAATGGTCCTTCACAGATAACCACAATAAATACATATACTATTATTTTGAATGCTAGCCGAACCACCTCACGCCATGTGTACTTTAAAGTAAAGTAAGTTGGGTGAAACTTGGGTTTGGTGTTCTCGTTTGGAGCTAAGTACCCATGCACACACAAAGCATGCTGGGACTGGCCATGGTGTGCTTTGCTCTATATGGATCAGTGTAGGAGGGCCTGCGGTTTGTTGTGGTCAGCGTGCATTAACCAGAGCCCGTGTTGCAATCGAGTGGAGGGCTTGTGAGCGGAACAGGTGCTCAGTATGTCAGTCATGAGGGCTGAATAGAGGCTTTGTTGCAGAGGATCTGTCCATGAGCCATTTAAGGCAGCGCTTGTCCGTCTATTATCAGTGAGCAGTGGAGCTTTGAGGAAGGAAGGCTGGGTGTGTGGGGGGAGCTGAACATCAACTACTGAACACACATGTACATTGCATTGAAGAGGTGGCGATCACCTATTTCTGCACACAGCTATTCATTTGAGTAGTTATATTTTGAAGTGTGGGTTGTGAGTCAATCAGATTTTTTTAAAGGAATATTCTGGTAAATGCATATAAATGCATACAATATATAAACGTTTAAACTGTGACAATTTAATTCAGTTTGCTTAGCTTAATGTTATTGTATCTGATAATAAGGCTGAATGACGAATAGACAGGTTTCTGAACAGTTCATGTTCATAAAAGTTATTCCTCAATTATGTGCTCTAATGTTGCTTATAGGATGATGTTTAATTTTAAGCATGTGCACTGTTGCTGCTGAGGAATTTTATGACACATGGGACGGGGTTTAAAGGGACGTGTGCACATAGTAGAAGCGTGTGTGCATGTGTGTGTGGTAATGTGTGCTGAGTGAGGGGCTCTCCAGATGTCACCCGCATCAAATCTCTTATTTACTGTATGATTTGCAGGTGCAGGTGTTTGTGTGTGTCTGAGGGCCGATTTATAAATAACCGTACGTACAGACAACTGAAGTACCTGAGTATCAAACTCCGGAACTACTATTGAATTTACATACAGATAGAGTTCTGCTAAAAATGATTAGAATGGAGTCATTGTTTAAACTGTTTCCCACTGCTAAACAGTCTAGACCAGAAACCTGAATGTTGTATTTTTGGGATTGTAAAATGCAGGCTTATAAGGAAGTGTGTGGAAGATGTTTCCTTTTTTTTCTAAAGAAAATTGTTTGCAGGATGTGAAAACCAAGCATAGAGGAAGGCTGCTCCTCCATACACTTGTCTTTGGACATCCACATTCTCAGTTGTCGTACTCAATATTAAGAAAACATGCAAAAAGGAATGCATTAAAACGAAATTAATTTAATTCATACACAAACACACACACACATTCTTGGGGTCAGTATGATTTTTTAATTTTGTTTTTTTTTCACTGAGGATGCATTTATTTAATCAAAAATGTAGTAACAGTAATATTGTGAAATATTATTATGATTTAAAATAACTGTTTACTAATTTAATATATTTTAAAATGTATTTTACTCCTGTGATGCAAAGCTGAATGTTCAGCATCATTATTCCAGTCTTCAGTGTCACATGATCCTTCAGAAATCATTCTAATATGTTGATAGGGTGCTCAAGAAAAACATTTCTTCTTATTATCAATATTGAAAACAAATGAAGAGTTCAGATGCAAAAGCCTCTAAGTGCCATCTGAAATTTTCATCTAAAATTAGGATTTTTAGCAGGCTCCTATGTTTATGTTCAGTTATTTAACTTTAATTGTATAGAAAAGGACCTATACATTGCCATTAGAATAAAATTACTGAACCTAAACAGAGGAGCCTGCTAAAAATCCTCATTTTAGATGAACATTTCAGATGGCACTTAGAGGCTTTTGCATCTGAACTCTTCAAATATTTTTGTGGATGATCGTCTGTAACTTTTAACATTTTTAGTGTCACTTATGATCCATTTTAATGCGTTCTTGCTGAATAAAAGTATTAATTTGACCCCAAACATTTGTGTGTATATATATATATATATATATATATATATACAGAACAAAACCATATTATCAGAGCATATATCATGATAATAGCAATATAATATATTGCAATAAAACAAAGAAGAAAAGTCTGTTCAGGCTACAAAAACAAAAACTGCCTATCTGAACAAAGTCTCAGAGGATATCTATAGGGAACAAGGTCACAGGCATTCTTTCAGCAGGGCTACGAAGTTGTGCCTAGTTACGCACAGGCCCATTATCCATGTCACACAAGCCCATTGTTTGTTCAAGTTCAATTCCAAGACACCACTGCTATCTGTGGTGGTCCTTCATTGTGTGTCATTGTAATTACGTGTCTTCTTCTAACCAGTAGTTGTCTTAAGAGACCACTTTCTCACATCTTCTGTCTTCTGTTTCCTTCAGACGCTGTTTGCCAGAGCTCTTTATGACAACACAGCCGAAACTGAAGATGAACTGGCTTTTGGCAAGGGTGAGATCATCATGGTGCTAGAGAAAAACGTGGCGGGGAGCATCGGCTGGTGGAAGTGTTCTCTTCGTGGACGTCAGGGCCTGGCACCAGCGAACCGCCTGGCTCCGCTTTCCCCAGCAGAGGCTGAAAACATTTGTATGAACTTAGGAACAGAGAAGGACTACTTGAACAATCGTAGTTGTCAGAACATCTATCAAACTCCAAAAGCCACCAGGCCACCAGTGATTCCGATTTATGAAGAAATGAGTACAATATATAAAGTGTCCCTTCAAGCCGTCCCTTCACCAGATAAGCACATGGCACAAGAGAATCTAGATGGAACCAGTTCTCCTTGTGACGTAAGTCTCTCACTGGAACAACAGCACATCAGTGGCTACGTTTATTATCTGTTTATAATCAGATTGATGGCTCAGTCAGACTGAGATGCCTTCATGTAAACACCTCAGTAAATCTGACTGAGCTTGATCCAAATAAATTTTTCGGATTGAAACTGGTGGTGTACACCTGAAATAATCTGATCAACTTGAAAACATTAAGCATGTAAACGCATGAAACTGACTATTTTCTTAATCAGATTCAAAAAAATACTTTGAGTATAATGTACAGTTCTGTGATGTGTATGTTTACATACATTTTAAACAAATATGTAAATTGGATTGTAGTTAGGGTTCATATAACAGAACTTTCGGAATCTGAAATCGGATTGGATTCATTCTGATTGATGGAAAGTAATGCATGTAAACATACCTGTGTGTCAGATTTAGGTTTTATGTAACAGCTAGTTCCTATACTTGAATTTGATTCCCAAAAGTGCTGATACACTTAGCCTAACACGAGTGGGACTTTTCACTTTTTTTTAATCACTTCACTAGTGAGTGTCTTTATGAACAAGTCCATAAAGAATTGCATTTTTTTCAAAACACTGATTCATGTGAAACGAATGAGTGAGTCGCTAAATCACTGACTCAACTGATTCTTTCAAATAAAACACTGAATGGCATTTGAGCTCAAGCATTTAAAGCGGCAGACAACATATAAACAGCGCTTATAATAAACTACGTTATTGTCCATTGGTGTGGACTCTAAGGTTATTGGGCTCTTACTAATGTGATATTGCTTAATCATAAAACAATCCACTAAATATTCCATGAAATGCCAATAACCAATCATTCCAAAATATAAAAGGGAGAACTGAATGTGTAGATGATTAAGTAGACTATATGTTGAACAGTGGCTAATAACAAGCAATGTCTCAGAAACCCCTGCTGGCAAAGAGTTCACAGATGGGGACCAGGGGCCTTTCTCTGCGGGGACAGGTATGTAGCACAAGGGCTTTATGAGCTTGTAAAAGAGTAGCAAAGACAGAATTCAGACACCAATAACTGCAACCAGAAGATCTATGGCCTATGGCTAGGGACCCCAAAAAAAGGGACAAAGAGAGAGAGAGAGAGACAGACAGAGAGAAAGACACAAAGAAAGAGAGAGAGAGAAGTGTCTGTGCAAGTTACTGTGTAATAGGTGAGGTAGCTGGGTTCACATGTTGTCAATTTTCCCTCCTGTTTCAGGAAGAGATGTTTGCCTTAGCAACTTATGTGTAGTATGGCTTCAATTAGAAAACTGGGTTAATTGGGCAGGCACACAGTAAAGTGTACAGCACTTTAAAGGATCCTGTCTGGCTTTAAGAAGTGGGCCATGTGTTGTCATTTACATAGCGTATTCAAATTTTTGCTTGTTTAGTTAAGCTTTTTGCCTAGACTTATATTTTTATGCTTTTCAGGCTTTAACTGCCAGAGGTGGTACAGAAATATATGATGTCCCAAGCCTGGTGAGAAAACCCTCCTTGTTCACAGTAAGTCCTCTTGCATTTTTATGAGTTGTTCACTAGCCTGGGGTTTCCAGTTGAGGTCAAAGGATACCTAGAGGTCTGTAAGAGGGCATGCAGAAAAACTGAATAAAAAAAGATGTGAAAAGAAGAAGAAAAGTGAAACATTTTTACTTTTTATTGACAGAGATTGTTTGGTCAGTATAAAAATACAGCATAAATAAATAAAAAACAAATCCATATATCATTAAAAAAAATAGAAAATTAATAAATACATAATATAGAGAAATTGTGAAAACTGGATTGTTTTTTGTCAGGTTTATGCATCTAATATCAACGGCGGGTAGATAAAGATTTGCTGAATTATCTAAAAAAAAA
>NW_015505199.1:194067-204464 GCF_001515645.1 Sinocyclocheilus grahami | reverse complement strand
TATATATATATATATATACTATTTATTTTATTTGCTTTTTTTAAAATAATTTTTTTAATAATTTAATACGTATAATTTAATTTTGGAAATATTAATAAAATAAAATGTTTTCTTTACAAAATAACACTTAATTTTTACATTCTTTATATATGAAAAAAATTTAGTTTTATTTTGGGGGGTCTTTGGCATTGAAATGTTTAAAAACCCTTGCACTTGTCATTTTTGGTTATTCATTCAAAAGACTAAGAGTAGAATGTCACCTTAAGAAATACTCTGCAAAATGATACTGATCAAAGATAACGTCGTAAATTGTGTAACTTGTCTTTTGAAGCCATCTACACTGAAGCCTTTGGAAAGGAAAACATCACTGATGTCAAGCACCGACTTTCATAACAGACATGAACTACTGAGATGCGCCGCTTCAACCAAGAAAAAAGTAAGCATAGTAACGCCTGTACAGCAATTCAAACAAACACATTAAAACTGTGAAGACATCTTTACTGATATAACCGATTCAATACAAAAGCTGAATCGAATCAATTTGCAATTTATTTCCTTCTTTTTTAGGTCGCCACCATACACCCATTGGCTTCCCAAGACCCCAATTATGACATCCCAGTGCCCTTCATCAATGACGATATTCAAAAGCCTCTATGTTGTTATAGTACCATGCCAAAACCCTGTAAGTCTGAATGGATTTATGATGTGCCTGTTGTCCCCCAAAAACAAGGAAGTGAAACTTGTTACTATGGCACCATGCCACCCAAAACTATGTATTCAAACAAGCCACTTTATGACACTTTGCCAAATCACAGCTGGCCTGAAATGAAGCATGGTCCCATCCAGCCCCTCTATGACATCCCCAAACCGAGCAAAGCAGTGGTGCAGTCTTGTACAGACACTGGGAATTCAACAAATACATGCATCTATGATGTCCCACCTTGCCTTAAACAAACAGACAGTCCTGTAGTGTTATCCATACAGCAATGCCCTCCTGAAACGGACTCTAAAATGAGCCATGAATCGATTGAGTACAGGGATAAACCTGGACCCATGTATGACCAACTTCATCGTTGGCCCTCGAGGGGCAGGACAACGTCCAGGCAGCCTGTGAAAGGGACGATTAGAAGGGACAACAAAGACCACCAGAGGAGCTCAACGGTGTCCACCTCCTCCACTGCTTCCAGTTCTTCAAGGAGCTCATGCGACTCCTTCATGCTAAGTTCTCCTGAACCTGAGCCCTTGCGTGAGGTCACACTTTCACAGGAGGAAGTCAGCAACAGGTTGCTTGAGCTACAAGAAGCGGTGTGCCAATCTGTGCCCAAACTTATGCTGTTCGTCAGCAGCCAATGGAGAACCAAAGAGCATCTGAGTCAGCACCTCCATCAGATCCGCATGGCCACCGAAGATGCGACTGACTCTGTCACCTGTTTCTTGAACTTCGCCTTGGATGTCAGAGGTAATGCACAGCGGCTGACAGACTTTAACCTGCAGACCAGGCTGCTGAAGCAGATCTCCATCATTGAAGACTCGGGCTTGATCCTTCAAGAGGCTGCAAGGACTCTGCGAGATCTGGGCTGGCTGCTGGATACGCTAGCTCAGGATGCCGATCAGTCACAGACACCTGACCACCTGGAGCGCTTTGTTATGGTGGCTCGAACCGTACCAGAGGATGTGAAGAGGCTGGTATCCATCCTGAATGCTAACGGAAAGCTTCTTTTCAGAGTGCCGGCTAAGGAACCAGACGTAGTGGAGAATATAAGCACATCTGAAAGGAGCAAAAGTGAACCAATGGTAGACTCAGGAATAGATGAAAGTGACTATGTACAACTTCAGGTAGGCAAATCACACCTCAAGCTGATAAGACCATAATTATTTTCATGTTATGGCCTATAACTGATAAATGGTTGATATTAAAGGTTAAATTATAAATGTATACTATAATATAAATTAAATATTAAATCATAATAAATTTAGAAAATTTAAAATAATGCGCTAACAAAAATTTAAATCATTGTAAATGTTATGAGTAAATTTAAGCATCACAACATTATAAAGTACAGTATGAAAAATGGATATTCATTTTGAAATTTGCTAAAGACTACATGTAATAGTAATATTAAATTATTAATTTGACTTGTATTAATGACAGCAAAGTTAATCTTTTTAACTTTTTAAGCATTTATTTGATCCATTAACAGTAAAAGTTACAATTACAATTTATATTTTATATAATATATTTTAAAATATCATTTATTCCTGTGATGGCAAATCAAAATTTTCAACAGCCATTTCATCCAATCTTCAGTGTCACATGATCCTTTGGAAATCATTCTAATATGCTGATTTGCTGCTCAAGAAACATTTTGTATGATTGTTATTTGAAAAAGAAATATTTGATAACATTATAAATGTCTTTTCTGTCACTTTGAATCAGTTTGATGTTCTCTTGCTTAAGTATTCAGTATTAATTCTTTACTGCTTTCAACAGACAAAGACAGAGTTTGACGAACAACTAAAACCAGCAAAAAGCAGTCTAAAATCAAAGAGAAATGGTGATACCTTGAAAAAGCAGGTAAAAACTTGTGACCCTGACAGTACAGCTCACAGTATTGTGTTCAAAACTGATTGATTTCAGCTTTCTAAAACAATTTATTACTCAATGTGTCTTCAAAAGGTTTCCAAATCACTATCAGTTAACCCCTGCACTCCAGTCCAGACCTCCATGAAGCCTTCCATCTCTGACCACTGCCGGCTGTATTTTGGAGCTATTCAGAAGGCCATCAGTGTGTTTATAAGTAGCCTAAATGATGGCCAGCCACCTGAAAAGTTCATCTCCCACAGCAAGCTGGTCATTATGGTGGGCCAAAGACTTGTGAACACTTTGTGTAGTGAAGCTAAAAATCGTGAGGCCAGCCAGGAAATGTTGTCTGTGAGCAATCAGCTGTGTGCCCATCTCAAGCAACTGGCCATGATGACCAAGAAGGCAGCTTTGGACTTTCCTGACAAACTGGCTCTCCGGGAGGTGCAGGGCATTGCCAAAGAGTTGGCTCAAAGGGCACAACACTTCAGAATGTCACTGGACGTCTGAGCAGCAGTTTTGCCATCTGTTTGCCCAGTGTATCTTGTGGAAGTGGGCTGGAGAAGACAACGTGGTATATGTGAAATATCTCAATTTGTGTGATTTGTATGTGAGTCTAAACCAGCCACCGTTAAAAGAAGCTTCACTGATTTTTTCCCCCCAACTTGTTAGTCTGTACGAGGAGGCAGTGGTAAAGGTAGCAAAGGGACAACTTATAATTATAACCTCAAATAATGGCATTGATGTGTTTACATGCACAACAGTATACTGATGCAAAAATAAAAGTATTGGTACAAATATCGGTAAAGGTGTTTACATATAGATATTAAAAATGTGTTGCAATCAGGTCTTGCTTTCACCATTTAAAAATGTTACCCGATAAAAGAACATTGTTTGGACTTAGATGTTGTTGGGTTATTAAGCAATATCATTGTATCACAATCGTGCATGTAAACACATAAAGACAACACAGAAAACATACTAGTTGCTGTGTAGATGTTAAAGTGACAGTTCACCCAAAAATGAAAATGCTGTCATGTTATGACAGAATGTTAATTTTCGGGTGAACTGTTCTTTTTAAAAACAGTAATAGAGTAACAGTCTTAAACACAATCTGTGCATCTATTAGCCTTATTCTTTTTTGTGTACTCACTCTGCCAAACCTCAGACTTTAAATGACTCAAGCAAAAATTGCACTTTTATAATGCCTGACACTGTATACAGATTTTTGGTCATAATAAGTAGACAAACTGTATGTAGATGGCTATAGTATGTGTCTCTTTTTTTGTACAATTATTGAAAATTCAGTGTTTGAGCAAAATGTAAATATTTCCTCAATACAATTGATGTTACTTTTTTGTATAATTTGTCAGTTTTCTAGTTTTCAGTCTTTTCATACACTCTAAGAATGTAGTATTCTGTTTTTCCCCCTCATATAATTATGAAAATGTTTCTTCACACAAATAAAATGTTACTTACCAACATTTTTCTGACTGTTTAATAGGCTATGTTGTGAATAGCTGTCTTATGCGATAGCACCCAAAGATGAAAAATCTATCATCATTCACTCACCATCATGTCGTTTTAAATCTGTTTACAGCTTCCTTTCTTCTGTGGAACACAAAAGAAGACATTTCAAAGAATGTTGGTAACCAAACCGTTTTGGTTACCACTGATTTCCACTGTATGGAGAGAAAAAGAAACACTAAGACTTTTCTCAAAATATATTATTTTATGTTCCACTGAAGAAAAAAAGAGAGATTTAGAGTGACATGAAGGTGAGAAAATGACAGAATTGTAATTTTAGTGTGAACTATCTCTTTAAAGTCCTCCATCTGTTTTACATTAAAAGAGTTCAAATTACTTAATTACTTAAACTGTCTGCTTCTAATGAGTAATGTCTGGCTTCTAATGTACAATATAAATAACGGGCTGGCGCCCTCTATCGATTGAACCTAGAAAACCATTTAGTTTTGCTGTAACCAGGGACCCCAACCAGACCCTCAACCAACAGATGGACCCCAAGTATAAAAAAGCTATTAACTTTAAGAACATTTACTAATAACAAGTTTTACTACTAACTTTGAAATGTTTTTCGTGTGTGTTTTTATATATATATATATATGTTTTTTTTGTGTGTGTGTGTTTTTTTTAAACAGCCATTATGAGACGTTTTATAATAGTGAGAGTATCATAACATGCAACAGTTCTCCAAGCGAACCGCGCCCACTAAACTCCAGACTCCTCCTCCAGTGTGACTGTACGTGCCCTGCGTCTCTGCGCTCCTCTCTTTCCCCTCAACACCAGACCACAGACATGGCTCCATAAGGGTGCACATGGCGGCTAGCAGCCATGAACCAAAAAACAACTCACCAAAAACTACAGATGCATCTCCGATTTGATTGATTTTCGATTGATCAACTTCCACCTCCGCCGCAATATTCTTCAGTCCGGTTTTCAGCATTCGGGAGAGGCTGCTTGCTTGCAACTCTCTCTCTCTCGCTCCATTTCCTCCAGACAATTTTACGTTCTTATTCAACCCGAAATAACCGTAGATATCATATTGTACAACAACAGTCATGGGTGTCCAGGGTTTCCAGGAATACATTGAGAAGCATTGCCCCAACGCCGTGGTGCCGGTGGAGCTCCAGAAGCTCGCCCAGGGGAGTCTGGTCGGCGGCGGCCGGCAGAGACCCCCTCAAATTCCGCTCCGGCTGCTAGTGGACGCCGAGAACTGCCTGCACCGGCTCTACGGCGGCTTCTACACCGACTGGGTGAGCGGAGGCCAGTGGAACCACATGCTCGGGTACCTCGCCGCCCTCGCCAAAGCCTGTTTCAACGGCAACATCGAGCTGCTAGTGTGCTTCAATGGCGCCCTGGAGAAAGGCCGTCTCCACGAGTGGGTCAAGCGACAGGTGAACGAGAGGCAGACCGCCCAGCAGATCGTCAGCCACGTCCAGAACAAGGGAACCCCGCCGCCCAAGGTCTGGTTCCTGCCCCCGGTGTGTATGGCCCACTGCATCCGCCTGGCGCTCCTCAGGTTCCACATCGGGGTGAGTAGCGACAGATACTCGTTGTGTTTTGACATATGCTGCCATTAGCTTAGCAGAACCAGAACCAGACCCAGATCAAGTGGAGTGCTCGTCTTAGAAGACAGTAGGTTGGCAGGTAGCAGGTGGCCTAGACGGCTTTCTGGTTGTGTATCTAGCTTAACCAAAACAGCCTAAGATGCCTTGCTGGTCTCACAGCCTAGACAAGTTGAAAAGTTCACCAAACCACTCTGAAACCAGTCGTTGAACCAGGCTAGGTTATCAAACTAGGCTGTCAGTGCAACTGTTTTCTTCAGATTTGAATCAAGACCTATACTGGTTTTTATGTAGCATTTTGCATGTATACAAAGATGTTCAAAACAAGATCAGCAGCTGATTTAAGCTGGTCTCACAGCCTGGCCAAGCTGACACCAGCCCAGTAGACCAAACTAGGCTGTTATTGAAACGGCATTATTCATATGAAAACCAGTGTAGGTCTTAAATCATATACACGGACAGCTGGTTTGACTTTCTCTGATTGACCGGCTGAAAACTGCCCTATACCTCTCTAAAACCAACGTACAGTCCTGCAAATCAGCTCAGACTGGTTTAAGATTTTGTTTTTTTTACACAGGATTACAACTTGTTGGAACATAAATATTTGGGGTGGGTGTGCAGAGGAAAACAGGTCTGTTCCGATCAGATCTTATTTCCACAGGCATTTGGGGAATATAGAGATGCCAGCTGTACAGGACATTACTGTCATGTTGGCTTAATAGATGGTGTTTTAGAAATTTGTTTAGAAACAAATCCAAAACTGTGCCAGGCCGGGTTTTTTTTTTTTTTTACATTTTAATGCCTTTAACAGTGCATGCAACTCTAAAAAAAAATTAAAACCTAATATTTTAAAACCATAATCAGATTGTATGGTTTTGGTTCACTGCTTATAAATATATTATTATTAGTAGTAGTATTAGTATTATTATTATTATATACTATTATTATTAATATATACATATTAAATATATATTACGCCTTTAATTATACAGTATTTATACAGTTTCCAACTATTACAGAGAAAAAAAATTAACTGAATGAAAAGGATGCACAGGTGAAAAATGAATGACAATATAACAAAACTACATTAAGTAATTGTTGTATAAATGATAACAAAAACATGTATAAAATATTTATTATTTTAATATTTTTACCTGGATCATCAACAATAATTAAAAGTGCAATGTATGTCTACACGCTAATAACCTTATGCATTAACAACCAAATACAAACATCCCAGAATATAATAAAAACATGCATTTATGTATGAATGCTGAAATGAAACCATGTAGTAGTAGGCTGTGCTGGAAAAAGGAAGCGCCACCTCTTCTCTGCTGTGATTGGCTGATGTGTCACACTGTTGTGGCACAAGAATAATAAGCACTGCTCTGTGATTGGTTGCATGCTCCCTGCGTCACTTCTGCTGAGATTTAGCAGCCATACAGGCTGTGACTAAGTTTATGGGCCCTGTTTTGAGCAGAGAGACATGACTTGAGAGATTCTGGCCCATGAATGCTTTTATTTGCATGTATTCGTTTAGTTTATTTTTCAGAGGACTTTCAGCATAAGTGGTTATTATGCTACTAGGATTTTTTGTCTTATCTCCTGTTCTCATAAACATTGGGTCAATACAGAAGCTACGAAATGTGGGGCAGAAAATGTGAAATATGATTGATTTAAAAATGTATATGTTTATGAGTCAAGCCTTGTTTTCTATCAGTTAAAGCCCAGTGAACATCCTCTTGTTCAATAAATAGTTTTAAAATTCACATCACAGCCAAGAATCATGGTTCATTGATTAATTCAAATAGTGCTAATCGATTAAAACATTTGACAGAGAAACCATTATATGATACAATTAGAAATAACATTTCCCAGACTAATCGTGCCTCGCATCCTTTCATGGAAATCTGTGAAACCCTGCAGTATAGTCAATCTCATCAATGTAAATTTGTTTTTGTTCTTCTAATGAGCCTTTCTGTAATTTGCTTCCTCACTCAGGTTGTCCAGACCATTGAGGATCATCACCACGAAGTGATTGCCTTATTTAGGGAAAATGGGTTCCACGGCCTGGTTGCCTATGATTCTGATTATGCCCTGTGCAACATCCCGTACTACTTCAGTGCCCATGCTCTCAAACTCAGCCGCAATGGCAAAAGCCTCACCACCAGCCAATACCTGATGCACGAAGTTGCCAAGCAACTTAATCTCAATCCAAATCGTTTTGTCATTTTTGCTTCAATTTTAGGTAGGTTTGTAGGATTGCCTGGCAGTTTTCAAGTCAAAATTACATCGCCATTAGTCCTATTTGCTTAATGCATGTTCTTAGTCATATTGTGAAGTAGGGCTGCACAATTAATCGATAATAAATTAATACTGAAAATAAATCGCGATTAGACAGAAGCTGCGATTGTCATGCGTATCTTTCAGTGAAGCACAGTTCTGTGATCATTAGTAAATCACCATCTGAAGGCCAGAGGGCGCTCTATGCAAACAGCTTTCATAATCGCAGAACGATTTATTCGATTTCATAATCGTGCGATTAAATTGTCTGAGATTATGAACGCAATTTTGCGTAGCTTGTCAGTGAACTACGGCTCTGTGTAGTAAATGCTGCTCCATCTGAAAACATGTGATGGAGATTTACTACTAATCACAGAACCAGCTTTACTGACAAGATGCGCATGACAATCGCATTCGATTAATCGTGTAGCCCTATTGTGAAGGATTCAGCTGTGCATGTTTTTCTAAAGACAAAATGGTTTTCTTTGTAATATTTTATCCATCAAATATTTTAATCAATTCAATCAGTTCCCGTGGATAAAATCAAGTCTCGCTTTACATTTTTCTTTTGTAAATTTTTTTTATTTGTATGGTTTTATTCAGCAAGGTTGTTCTAAATTGAAGTGTTATGTACATAATTTTACAAAAAAATTATATTTCAGATAAATGCTGTTGTTTTAAACTTTGTGCTCATCAAATCCAGAAAAATCATGGTTTCCACAAAAATACTAAGCAAGGCAACTGTTTTCAACATTAATAATAATAGGGAATGTTTCTTGAACAGCAAATCAGCATATTCGAATGATTTCTGAAGGATCATGTGAAAATTCAGCTTTGCCATCACACAATAAATGACATTTTAAAATATTAAAATAACAGTTATTTTAAATTGTAATATTTCACAACATTACTGTTTAATTAATTAATTAATTTGGATCAATCAAATAAATGCAGCCTTGGTAGAGCATAAGAGACCTCTTTCAAAAACATTAATACATCTAACTGACCCCAAACTTTGTATAAGATTAGACATGTAAAATTTTATGTAAACCATTTTGGAACTGATTTACGTTGACTCTGTTGAATATATTTATTTGTATTTTATTATTTTAAGGTAATTATAATTTATTTGAATATTCTAATTAATTAGTAATATATTAATTATTACAATATTATGCAAACTATTAAGCGTTTTTGTAAGTTTGATTTTCCCACCTTGAATATCTCAAAACTTTCTTGACTGTCTTTATTTACTAATGCAGTAGAAAGAATGGCTCAAATATTATCAATAATGTCACAAATTGTTGAATTTCATAGCTGTTAAATGTTTTCCAGCTGCAATAATGAAGTGTGAACCAGAGTACTTCTGCAATTCATGATCAAATGATCAAATAACTAAATGCTGTTTTTGAAGGGAATCACATACTGCCTGATGAAGACTTGGCTGCCTTTCACTGGAGTTTACTTGGCCCTGAGCATCCTTTAGCATCCTTGAAGGTAAAATCTTGATTTTGCCCTGGTCTCTGCATATATATTTGTATGCTTGTTTATTATACCTAGCACAGCACTAAATAGCTATTTAAGAACTGTTTTCGCAAACATGCCTTTAATCTGGCTCCATTGTGGTATTCCAGTTGAATATTCTCTTTTACTTGTAAATGCGTCACATAATGGAAATAAGTGTGTATAACTATTCAGATACTTCAAGGTTTTCTACATTGACTGATAAATGTTTAAAGGGTGCAAAAATAAGACTTCAGTTCTCATTAGATTTCCTCAGTCATAAGCTACTGTGACCAGTTTCCTTGACAACCAGGTTGAAATGAGGTCTGGCAAATAACTTATCAGGACCATGCAAAATCGCTTCAGCATTGTCCTCAACGTGTACCCTTTTGGTTTTAAATACTCTGTCTTTGAATCTCGCCCAAACAAATCAAGCACTGCGATTATAAAGGAAAGACTTGCACATCCGTGCGTGCTTTACTTTTTGTCACCATCACTCTTGACTCATTTTTACATGTGTCTGTGTTTGTGTCTATAGTTGGTAGTCATTTGATTGTTATTGTATAAAAATGCTCTTTAAACACATGAGCCAGTGTTTTCAGCATCTCAGAATGCAACATGCACCAACCATATTCCCAATTTTTTATTTGAACTGCTTAAAAACTGTTGTCAGCTAAAAAGAAGCTTTAAGGGTACCATAAATAGTAGTGTTGTAATTTTACAGTAGTAAAAATCTTTTTTTTTCTTCAATTTTATTTTACAGTGAAATGTAACTATAATAATATTTATTACTTTGTATATTATTATTATTTAGTAGTGCTGTCAAACGATTAATCGCGATTAATCGCATCCAAAATCAAGTTTTTTTTATATATGTTTGTGTACTGTGTATATTTATTATGTATATACAAATACACAAACATGTGTATATTTACATGTATGTA
>NW_015505199.1:174990-193515 GCF_001515645.1 Sinocyclocheilus grahami | reverse complement strand
TTTATTATATATATATATATATATATATATATATATATATATATATATATATATATATATATATATATATATATATATATATATATAAATAATAAAGGTCTACAAACAAGCAAAGCAAACCTGCAGGTTTAAAACATAAAAAAGACATTTTAAACTGCAGTCACTATTTTTATTAGACAAATCACAATTAGATTTTCCCCCAAATTGTACAGAACACAGAAGAAGAATTATTCAGCTTTTTTTGTCCATACAATGAAAGTCAATGGGGTCCAAAACAACAAATTGGACAACAGGAACTTTTAGTGTATGGACCAAAAAATTAAAAAATCAGTTTTGTTTTCTTCTTTTGTGTTCGACAAAATAAAGTTATATTGGTTTAGAACAACAGTGGTGTGAGTAAAGGATGACAAATTGTTCATTTTTGGGGGAACTATCAACTAACAAGAGCTGTGGACAGACAATATGTGATAATTCTGTGGCTTTGCATTCTAGTCTCGAACTGATGACAAAGTTGTCCGTTTCAAAAAAGCAGTGGAGTATTTTGCCACCGCCAGCAAGCCCCTTCACTTCCCCCCCTATTTAGGTAAGATTGTCAATATCTTTGATTTTCCCTCTCTCACAGAATGACATCTGTTCCTGTTGGTTCGTGCTTGTTAAATTCTTGGAGTGGGGCAAGTCTACTAATGCTCGCCTGGTGTTGTGTTTTCCTGTCTGTGTTTGAGGCTAGGTTTTAGAGGCACGCTCTCTCTTTCTCAACCATCTCTCAGTCTCAGCCCTCACAGTAATGTGAGAAATTTTCCCATTTGCCCCAGACCTTGTTTGCGCTGGAAATGGCCGCTGTGCCCTGTGCATACAAATGCGCTTTTTTATAAAAGACTCTTGCACAGAGAGCTGCTAGTCTGGAAAAACTCTCCTCAGCTCCGCTTGCCTGAAAACTTTTAACAGGTTCATTAAAAGGCTGTCAATTGAAGATGATCAGATGAGAGAAGAATTAAATTCGACATCTTCCAGTTAGTGAGAGCATGTTTGACCAATTATAGTGGTTGTCTTGTAGAACTATAATTGTGCTTATTTGAATTCAGGCAGATTTACTTTTTGAATGATTTTAAATGTTCTGGTTGTTAGAATGGTATGGACATGAGCTGTGTTTCATATACCTCGTTACATCTCTGTGCCTACACATATTTTGAATGTATCAAGGTGTATGATGGTGGGTGGAGATGCGGTATAATGAGAATCTCAGTTAGTGCTTTATATATATATATATATATATATTTTTCTGGTAATGGCTGTTTTTTCTTTCCAAGTTCCTCTACATTTTTTAAGTTTTTGCTCCAGAGATTGAACCAGACTGTTTTTTTTTTTTGTTTTTTTTTTACATTTGGCCCACAGTCAGACCAAATCAGATGGGATTGCCAGCAGCACCGCAGATGCTTAACATTCCAGGCAAACCTGGGGTGAGCACCATTCCACCATTATGGTCCATTCTCAATGATTCACGCTTACCCTTCAGACTGACAAACATGTTTCGGTTCATTCTCCAAGGTCCAGCATGGCTATTCCGGCCCTCCGTTGGCCGAGCCTGTCCATGAGGCGGACCCGTCAGGTAAAGGGCTCCTAGAACAGAACAGCTACAGCAACATTCCTAATGATGGGAAGCAGCACACGCCACTCTACGAGAGGTTGTCCCCCATCAACCCGGTTCACGGCGGCAACTCCAACCACACAGACCCAGCCTTCTTCACCACCTCGTCCACATCCTCGTCCTCTGAGAATGAGGAAAACACGGGCTCCACTGCCAAGTGAGTAACCGAGAACATGTATGGGAATGTATGTGGGATATGTCGACTTTTGAAAACAGCTTTCTTCTAATCATAAATTGAACCTAGGTTTTGAGGGTATAGGTAGTTTTGTGGGTAGAGTTATTGTTTGAATGATTACAGCCATAGATTTTGCTATAGAAAGTGTTGTTTGCTGTACTGACTGAGATATTCTACAATGTCATAAATACATTTTGCTTAACCAGTCTCTGCGTACATAAACATTCAAATCTGATGCATTTTTTGTTTTCATATTAATTAGGGATGTACAATATGTGCCTGTATATATGTATATATAGGACATATTAAATTGATCAAAAGTGACAGTAAAGACATTTACTTTGTTACCACAGAGTTCTTTTTCAAATAAATACTCTTCTTTTGACTTTCTATTTATCAATCAATCCTGAAAAACGTATCATATTTTGAACTTTTTACAAAAATATTGAGCAGCGCAGCTATTTTCAATATTGATAATAAGAGGAATTCTTTCTTGAGCACAAAATTAGCATAATATAATTATTTCTGAAAGATCATGTAGCATTTAACAAAAATGTTTATTTAAATTTGTACTGTTTAATTTTAATTTATTCAGACAAAATACTATAGAATTTTACTATTGGCTGTTAATCGGTTATTGGGCAGAATATGAAAATATGGCTTATTGGTATCTGGCTGAATTTTAATATTGGTGCATCCATTTCATTCTCAAATGTAGCCATGTAAGTGACCATAAGGGATGGGACAAACAGAGAAACCAGATGGATAACATCCCAGAAGGAGACCATGGAGACCAAAATAAAGTAGGTTTACTTTTTAGCTCTGTGATAAAATATTATATGCTTGGTAAAGAAAACTTTTGATAGATAATCATGATACAATAATTTTATATCCATTTAGTGAATTCTTTGATTTCTCTTTCAGTCTGATCCTTCTGTGACCTCCCCTGTAAACCAAGGCCTGGAGGGCAGAGGTCACGTAGGGGTCAATGCCCATATTCCATCCCTCCTTTCTATGCCAACAAGAAATCACATGGATATTACCACTCCTCCTTTACCAGTGGTGGCACCAGAGGTGTTACGAGTCGCTGAGCACAGACACAAAAAGGGCCTCATGTACCCATACATTTACCATGTTCTTACCAAGGTCAGCTTTTAGTTACTAGCAACTCGGCTGTAACTTTGAAACTACTTCTTGTTAAACTGTTATGGTTGTCAGTGTTTGATGGTTATTTTTTGCAGGGTGAGATAAAGTTATCTGTCACCATAGAGGATGAAGCAAATAAAGACCTGCCCTCTGCAGTGCAGCTGTACCGGCCAATCCGTCAATATGTTTACGGGGTGCTCTTCAGCCTGGCCGAGGCCAAAAAGAAGGCAGAGAGACTCGCCATGAGGAGAAATCACCTCCCTGATTGTGAGTTACAGAACTGATCAGCTAAATTGCAACAGTCAAACTTTTTAAACAATCATAAGTATCACTAATAAGGAAAACTTAAACATTTGTATGTGTTTTTGTTAAAAAATGCTTTGGAACCACCAGTTTTTGTGTTTTTGAAGTACCAATGCAATTTGATAAGCAATTGGCAGTTTGGCAGATTTTAGAATTACGACATTGTTACATAACCTTCTTGGAGCCATCTGTTCAATGTAATTAATATTCTTGAGTCAGACCAATTTTACAACATTTTGAAAATATTTCAGAATAAGTCTATCTACATGAAGCATTGACACATAATCACTGGTTTTGTCATCTTCTCTAATGGTATTATTTATTATTTCAATAACAGGTTGTCCACATTTTTAATTTGTCCAGTATTACACTAAAATATTTTGTATAGTTCTCATAATGTTGAAGTTTAAATTATTTTTTTTATTATTGTTTAATTTTATACATTTTTCAAAATGTATGAATTTATTGCTTTTTTCCATGAATGCAGATATGACGTTAAAATTAATTATCTTCTCCCCTAAAAATAAAAATTCACACTTGGGATTAACCTGCGTTTAAATCAGTGAAAAAGCCTAACTAGTATTATCACAATATAGACAGTTCTGAGTTTTGAATCTTATAAATGTTACTATTGTTTGATTCTTGCATATTCCTGCATTGTTAAAGGTATTCTGACATACTTGGAATCGGCTCAAAGTAAGAGTCGGTTCTCAGTTCCCAACCCTTCTCTTAATGCCTAAATTCTGTCCAGGGGCCTGTTGATGGCTGATTTAATTATTCAGAGAGTGCACTTGAGTGTTGACATTAGCTTGTTATTCTAGGCTTGTTATTCTTCAATAATTAGCATCATTCAAAAACTAACATTAGTTCTGTTAATGCTGATGTTCTTTTTTCCCATCATTGGAAATTAGAATACAAGATATGAAAATAGAACAGGGAAACACTGTTATTCAGAAGTAAACATTCCTTTTATTTGTATATAAATTTTCGCTGAACCTTTCAAGGCAGATCTACTATGAGCTCTGGAATTAAGAAATATATACTATTGCTACACAACTAGGCAAAAACAGTCAATTGTCAAATTCACAGTGGAAAAACTTTACTACCCATGATCCACCAATCTGAAGATTTGGATATGTCCCAAAAATTATTTATGTTAAGAGAGGGATCCTCAAATCTGGCCCACGAGATCCACTTTCCTGCAGAGTTTAGCTCTAACCCTAATCAAACACACCTGAGCAAGCTAATCAATGTCTTCAGGATCATTAGAAAACCACAGGTAGGTGAGTTTGATCAGGGTTGGAGCTAAACTCCCTCCAGGGCAAGATTTGAGGAACCCTGTGTTAAGATATCAACTTTGTTCATTTACCCTCAATATTTTAAAAAGGGAATGTTTTTTTTAAATGGCTTTGGCGAATTCCCCTGTTAAGCTTTTTTGATCTGCCTTTTTAGATCCAACAGTGATAATAAAAGAATGGGCTGCATACAAAGGCAAATCTCCACACACCCCTGAACTAGTTGAAGCTCTACCCTTCCGGGAGTGGACCTGCCCAAACCTGAAGAAACTCTGGCTGGGCAAGGCAGTGGAGGACAAGAACCGGAGGATGAGGGCTTTCTTGGCCTGCATGAGGTCGGACACTCCAGCTATGCTGAACCCTGCCAATGTCCCCACACCTCTCATGGTGCTGTGTTGCGTGCTACGGTGAGAATCTAAACAGCTTCTAAAATCTTGGAAAGACATAAAACACACTGTGGAATGCTATGTTAAATGCTTTCCTACAATTACAAATGGTTTAATCTATTTGCAGAAAGGGCCTTCAGTATCAGCTCTTGTTTTTTTTTGTAATATTTCAATCCTTTGTGTTTTACTTCAGGTTTATGTTACAATGGCCAGGAGTAAGAATTTTGCGTCGTAACGAACTTGACGCTTTCCTAGCTCAGGCACTTTCTCCTAAACTTTATGAGCCTGACCAGCTGCAGGACCTGAAGGTGATTTATGTGGAGAATGATGCATGAGGAGTGTCCAGAGAATACCCACAAACCCACATTAAAGGCCCGTTCACATCAAGGCATATGCAACTTAACTACATGAACCAAAAATACTCACAAAAAAATGTGTGCACAAAATTATTCGCACAGACTCTCTCTAAAAAATAAAAATTAATACCTGAATAAATTTTGTCATGAACATGATACACGAAAATTCAAGATATCTGCAAACTGTTGTTAATATGAAGAGCTGTTTGCGCAAATGAAATGAATGAAGGAAAGTAAAAAATGTTCTTCCCTACAACTATTTTTAAAATAGTTTTTATATATAGTTTTCTATTTTTTTCTTCTTTTTTTATATTTATATATAGTTTTCAAATTTTTTTTTTATTCAAATATTTTTCATTATGATGACTATTTATTTTTGTATTAAGTTTTTGTTTTAGGATTTGTTTTTGGTATACAAACAAAAAAATGTTTGTAGCCTTTGAAGATTTTCATTTAATTTAAAAATGAACTTAAATTATTAAATAAATAGTCTGTGAAGGAGTTCATAGATAAATTATTTGTTTTAACGCTTGTATATGGTGCTTTACATTCAGATTTGGTGTGAATGGGCCACAGTTCTTTCCAGTTTATTTAATAACCTGGTAAAGATGTTTTTATATGTTAGAGTATTTAAAGCAGCAAGCCTCTTGTGTTTCAAAAAGTAGGGTTTTGGGTATTTTTCTGGAGACTTCTTATTTTGTAAGAACGCTTGCCGGGCTGATTGGCCTTAATGCTTTGTAAAAGCATATTTTCATCTGATAGTCGGCTTTGCAGGAAAAGACATGGCATTTAAGCAACTTGAGTGCTAGGAATGTGGTCTTTTTGTGTAGATGGTTTACTTGCCTAGCTGAGCTGCTTTTTCCTTGCTCATTTTAGTCAGTATGGCTATGAGCTCATAAAAAATGTGAACCATCCACACTAGCTGTGCTGTGTCGTGGCTGTCCATGTCCATGTCAGTTCTGTACACGCTTTTTGCTTCGCTGCTGCCATTGCTGGTTGCTCTCGCTGACAGAATATGCTTGGGTGGTTTGTGCATTAGTCTACATGTATGGATAGACTATGATTTGTTCATGCTTGCTTTGTGCTTTGGCTGAGGGGGAGGGGTTGTTATCTGCTGGGTGGTTTAACATGTAGCTGCTTATTTAACCTTAAGAGCTTTGTTTGACTGTCGCTGCATCTGTCGCCTCCAGATTGATAACCTGGATCCACGCGGAGTTCAGCTGGCTGCTCTTTTTATGAGCGGCGTGGATATGGCACTGTTTGCCAATGACGTGTGCGGACAGCCTATTCCCTGGGAACACTGCTGTCCGTGGATGTATTTTGATGGCAAGCTGCTACAGAGTAAACTTATCCGGGCCAGCAGGGACAAGGCCCCACTCATTGACCTCTGCGATGGTCAGGTACAGTCGGCACAACACCACTGCGTTTTTTACATGCATAAGAGGTTCAAAACCATTACTGACAGAATGATTTAACGCCGACCTCAAACTGACACACCGGATTGAAGTACTACAGCAGAAAAGATTGATGGTAGAACTGTGTGCTAGGGAGGGATTGAAACCAATTTTGGTTTCAGTACACTAGCAGCCTCTAGTACTTCATTATTGATACTAAATTGATACCTGAGATTACAAACAAACAACCTTGGGTTGCTGAAGAAATTCAACTAGGGCTGTCAGTAAATTTAGTAATTCTTTGTCAATAATTTGTGCTTTTTTGTTGGTAACATGTTTACCCATTTTGTTCTCTTTTAAGGGAAAAAAACTAAATAATTTATTTGTATCATGTGTATATATTACTACTGTTCAAAGGTTTGAGGTCAAGAAATTAATACTGTTATTCAGCAAGGACACTTTACATTTTTTAATGTATAAATTCTAAAAATATATATATTTCAAGTGAATGCTGTTCTTTTGAACTTTAGAATCCTGAAAAACATGTATCACGGTTTCCACAAAAATATCAAGCAATACAACTGTTTTCAACACTGACAAAAATAAGAAATGTTTCTTAAGCACCAATTCAGCATGTTAGAATGATTTCTGAAGGATCATGTGACACTGAAAACTGGAGCTGCTGAAAATTCAGTGTCGATATCAGGAATTAATAACATATTAAAATAGAAAAAAAGCTTTTAATAAAAGTAAAAGGCTATTTGGCGATATTACTTTTTTTTTAAATTGTATTTTTGATCAAATAAATGCAGCCTTGGTGAGCATAAGAGACTTCTTTTAAAATCATTAAATCTTTTTGACCCCATACTTTTGAACGGTAGTGTGTATATAAAATACATTTATATTACACTGTAAATATAATTGTATAAAACACAGAATCCAAAACAATGCACCACAATCATTAATATATATTTCTATAACAAATATGTATATTTTTTCTACTTTAAAATGTTTAACAAAGATGTTTTTGGAGGCGAAATGCTACTTTGAGCTTTCAGTCTTTAGTGCACTTTCGTTTATGGTGCTGTAGCTCACTGTAATTTATTGCTTTACTCAACCGTTAACCATTAATCCACAGTGTTGAATTGGTTGATAGCTAGTTTCACATTAATGTTATAACTTTTTTATTAGGATGAAATTGTACTTTTAAATCTGGGTTTGCAATCTAACCAAGCTCAAATTTACACGTCTTCTTTTGATCTCCAGACTGAACTAGTTGCCAAGGTGGAGAAGATGCGTCAGAGCATCCTGGAGGGTCTGAACTTCTCTCGGCCACCCCAGATGCTCGCATTCCCCCCTCCACCTCCACACGCAATGCCTTTCTACCCTCCCAACAGCACCTTCTACCCTCCACCTCCTCTGCCCCCACTGCAGGGTAGAGGCAGGGGCATGCCTGGTAAGAATGATTGTTAGACTGGTTGGCAAACATAAGCAACATATACCAAACAGCTCTTCATTAGTAATTGATTATTTTGTAGCTTAGTTGTGAAAATGTTTCAACAAAAATGATAATACCGCGTAAGTCGTGTTTATTCCTAGGTTGTAAAAGTGGTAAACAAATCACTGAGTGGTTTTGTGAACTTGGTCAATCAATTCTTTGCAAAGATCTGACTTAAAATACAGTACACTCTTAGATGTAATTAGCTGAAGCAGCTGAACCTGTTTGATTGGACTTTTAAGGATGGAGTTGCTTCAGAGTTATTCAAGTTATGTTGTTCATTTCATTCCTCTCAAGTAGGACTTCAAGCCATCCCCTCACAGGGTGGTAAGCTTGAGATTGCAGGCACAGTGGTGGGTCAATGGGCTGGAAGTCGTCGTGGAAGAGGAAGAGCCTCGTTTCCCATTCAGGTGGTGTCAGTTGGTGGACCAACCAGAGGGTAAGCAATACATTTTCAATAATTTTTTAGATAAATTGTTTATAGATAAATACTCGCAATGTAATGTTTGCAATTGTCTGTCCTCTAATATCATGTTTATAATCTTAAAATACTTTTATATTTTACTGTTAGTAATACTTGGCCATACTGGATTCTAAATTGACTTGCTATCTGTTTTTTTTTTAATTGAAATGATTGCTTTTCTTTGAACAGTCGTCCAAGAGTTGTGATTTCTACTCCTGTTATAAGGACCTTTGGTCGAGGAACCAAATACCACACTAGAGGGTTCAAGAGTCAGGGAACATACCAGGTGAAACATATTGTTTTCTTAGATTTTGAAACAACAGGTTTCACAATTTGAATTGAATTACTGAAATAAATGAACTTTTCCACAACATTCTAATTTATTGAGATGCACCTGTACTGTTATTCAAAATTTGGGGTCAGTATGTTGGAGTAATGGCTGCTGAAAATTCAACCACGCCATCACAAAAAATAAATAACATTTTGAAAGATACTAAAATAAAAAACAGTTATTTTAAATGGTAATGTTTCACAGTATTACTGTATTTTTGATCAAATAAATGCAGCCTTGGTGAGCATAAGAGACTTCCAGGGGTTCCAGGGGTCACATGTCCTGGGTCATAATATGAAGTTATTCAAATTCAGTGTTTAGTTATTTTCAAAAATCAGTGATGGCATAATTTTTGATTGGATTGATGGACATTGACAGTAAAAAATGGTACAAAATTAATTTTAACAGAGCAATCCTGCATATACTGCCTCAACCAATGAAGCGCTAAAAGACAGAAAGAAGCCGAAGTTGGAGACCAAAACACCACATCTGCCCTTAGAAGGGTCCACAGCTGCAGAGAATGGCTTGGTGGAGGGTAAAGAGGCAGACCAGCTCAATGGGAACGAAGGGGAAAGCAGAGCTACAAACCAACCTGAAAGTGCCTTTAGCAACGAATCTAAAATGTGCAATACTAATCCTCATTTAAATGCACTAAATGAAGATGGCGAGGGCCGCAGAGATGAAGCTCTGGGCGCAGCTGTCTTAAAAACAGAAGAGTAAACCTATTTTTATAGAGAGGGTGAAGGTTGATGGAAGGTTATGTGTTAAGGAATATCTGGAAGGATGGAAGGCCTACAGTTGGTGTACATTTTTTCCTCTCCGAAAGTGTTAAATGAGGACTTTTGAAATCCCTCTTCGATGTCAGTGAGTTAAAACCACAAAGTAATGATGAGGAAACCTCTCGGTAAAACGTAGATATACGAGTCATACAGAGAATCTTACCAGTTTAATGATGAAAGACGGTGTTCTCCCTCATCAATGATATTACATGTTTCAAAACTGGTTACATGAAATTATTTTACTTTCTCGATGAAATGCAGAAACCGAAATACCGATTTTTCATTTGCCAGTCTTTTAGTTTTAGTAAGTTGAGATTCAAGTACCATATATACAGTATATTTGCCATTGTAACTGGGTTTGTATCGTCACAGTAAATGCTTCTTTATTTTTTGAAAACGTAAAACTCACAGTTTGAAAAAGACAAATCCAAGAACGCATTTCTCATCACTGTGAGTTTACTTGTTTCAAATGTGCAATTGTTTTGACATTGAGTAACTAGTATTACTACTGCATCTTAAGTTCTGATGATTTCAATGTCATACATTAGCAATTATAGGTAACATGTCAAGAAATGGTTAGAAAAATCTGAGCTCTTGAAAAAAACAAAAAAACAATGTCTCTTTCCATGTCAGAAAATGCCATGCATCAGAGATCAACGATCAGTGTGGCTTCTTTAATCAAACGTAGCACATTAGTATAACTGTCTCAGCTAAACTGCATGGCTCACGATTAAATGAAAAAAACAAAAAACAAAATGGTGTGTAGTTATAATGCATGTTGCCCTGTTTCTTCTTCATTACAAATACTGTGCCCATCTACAAAATTTAAAAAGGGTGATAATCATTAATAGTCCTATAAAAGGTGTTAACTGATAGTCAGTAACTGATTTGCGCTAACCTTAAGTTTATTATTTTTGTGATTTATTGACCTCTGTTGTATTTACTCCAACATTATCTAGCCACTTTAAATATTGTTAATCCTGGTGTACTCATCACTGTATACATTATTATTCTCTGTTGCTGTTTTCTGCATTCATACTATCAGATCATCTCTGAAAAAACAATCTTTGAAAAAAAAAAAAAGGCTTTGATCTTAAATTGTCCCCCCTTTTCTTAGCTCGAAACAAGTTTTGCGAAATATTCGACCCTCCCATTTGAGAGTTTGCCTAAACAAGTACACTTGTAATCATTTTGATGTTTACTTTAGTGTTTTCAGAACTTATAAACGTGCTTCTAAACGAGAATCATTACTTCTCCATCTAATCCTGAAGCTTTTCATTGCACATTAGTGATCAGAAATTTGGTGTATTCCCCTCAGTCCCCTGCCGCAAGTCTAAGTAGGTTACCTTGATGTAAGTTGATCGGAGTTTCTTCCTAACTCATGGGTTGTAAAAGAATGAACTACTGTTGGGTTTGAGTGATTGTTGATGGATTGTGGTGTGATGTATTTGAAGGAAATTGAATGCAACTTACAATGCTTAATAAAAGTCTTTATTCTTTTAGAATAATTTGCTTTGTGTATGTGTGTTATTAAGGGTTGATGACATGTCAACTCATATACATATACTCATTCTACTACAGGTTGCACTTGCCTTTTTCCATGATTTTACAGTGCTACATGTTTCCAGCCCCCTGCTGGAGAATAAACTGTCAAGTCATGTTCTTTAAAAAAATACCTTTTTGCTTCATGAAAACGGCAATATATATTCGATAACAGGGTTTCTGTGGGTCTAAAAAAGGTCTTAAAGAGTCTTAATTTGCCCTGCCACAAAATAAGGCCTAAATTCTTATTGTCATGGCATAAAATTTTTTCATGCAAAACAGTTATTGTTTTTTTTTTTCTTTTCCAGTTCAAATACCTTAACGTAATTAAAGGGGTCATATGTTGCTAAAAAAACATTATTTTGTGTATTTGGTGTAGAGAGTGAGCAGAGGCCGGGGGCTAGAGTGAGCGGCAGCAGCCTAGAGTGAGCAGAGGCCGGGGGCTAGAGTGAGCGGCGGCGGGCGCGATTGAGAATGGCGCGGCCGGTGGATTCGACGAAGGAGCGTCCGGAGGGCTTGCGGCAGCCACATGTGACGACCCCGGGCTGGACTCCGCTTCGTTCACGGTGAAAGCCGATCCGGCGATCCACAGCGCAAAGTTGTTGTATTTCCTCAGCAACCAGCACGGATCAGCTCCAGGCATGACAAAGCAGATTTCGTCCTCTTTTGGAAGGCCAAACAAAGTAGTTTTGCTTTCACAATGAATCACACAGTGCCTTCACGACATGGCGGCAATTACAATACTACAGCGAGAATAAAAGTTACGCCGCTTTTCTTTGCTTGAACATTTGGGCGGTGTTATGCAAATCTTCCCACATCGTGACGTAGATATGTGGGGGCGTGTTGGATTTGAGACTTTAGTCTTTGCAACTTAACAGATCTTCTTTATGCACCAAGAGCTTGTAACACTCCAAAGAGAAAGGAAAAATTTCAATCACATCATATGACCCCTTTAAATCAAGATACATTTACAGATTAAACATCTGATGTCATCTGAAAAAAAAAATGATGAGCTTATGCTTATAACAAGAACATACTTCTGTCAGTGGGGTATGAAAACTTGTGTTTCCTTTGAATTAATTAGATTTTTCTGAGCCCATTGGCAGGCAGTTTTTCTTGTAGTCATAAACTTACTTTATTGATCAATTTCTCATACAAGATTTAAGAATTTAATATAAGAAGCTTTAGACATTTGCACTGGAAAACAAGACAAACAAAATACAGGAAGAACATCACTTTTTTTTTTGCAGTGTGATCAGAAGGTACAGTAAAAGTTATTTCCATATTCTAGTGGTTGGGTGCAAAGTTGTATTTTGTTGGAAGTTGTATTTTCAAACTTTGAAGCATTGCTAATACAAGACATTTATATTTAGAGATCATATTAACGTATTGTGTTCCATTCAACTTATCCCTTCAATTTGATTTACTTGGTATTAGAGAGTCTTAAATTTACCTTTACAAAACCTGTAAAAACATTGTATAAATATAAACCTTAGTAAATATTTTTCTAAATATTTGTTTCTAATTATTAAACTATTTTGTATTCTGTAAACCAAGAACTTAGTTTCTTCTTCCTCTTTCTGAGTTTAACTTTATAGCAGCCCTGAGAAAGAAAGAAAAAAGACATTTAGCAGACTGATAGGCCGAGGTCTAAACACTACAACAAATCTCTTTCTCAGACCATCTAGCACCAAGTTGTAACTGAACTGTGTGAACACAGCTGACCCAATTTTATTTTAATATGCAGCTAACTAGATTTGATCATAGACACTGGCCTCTGGTCTGCATTTTTTTTTTTAAACTAAATTTCCTTTGGTCATACAAAGTAGCAATGACAAACTTTGGTGGTCAGTCATATTGCCAGTCGGTCACTTTGATTGTGATTTTTAATTAATTATTTTTTTTAATTTATTTTATAATACTTTGATGTATTGGCACGAAACTTGAGTTATTTCGACCATGCTCTGATGGTACATTTAAAAAAATATATGTATGACTTTTGATTCATTTGCAAGGAATCTGTATCTGTGGAATGTTTTCACAAATCATATGCGTGTTGTGTATTAGTTTTTAATTAACCCCACATTTCTTCCTGTGACTTTCGTTTTCTCCTATTAAAAAAATTTCGTTTTACAACTGCAGCGGACTTAACTAACCATCTTTCTTGCTTTTAGTTTGCGCAATGCCGTATTTCTAGCTATAGTTAAAAATGAGCAGCTTGTCAAAGTTGTAACTAACCCCTGTTCTTTTAATCCCCTCACTTCTATAACTGCACGAGACCTTGTTAACGTGTCATAGACTCTGCTGCAGCTGGTTCGGCGGTTGGCTGGAGATCCCTGGCGGTGGTTTTTCGTCTTTCTATCGTCCCGGGAAACCCTGAGAGAAGCAGCCGAAGCCTTTAATGAGCTCCATTCATCTGGACCAGCATGACCGAGGCGATTTTTCCCGTCTTGTAGACTGACGTAACAATATTACAATGAAAGGATGCATTTTCTTGGGCTTTATGAAAGTCTCCGCGCTCTTATAGTCACCAGGGGGCATGCACACGTCAATGCAGCGCGGGAAACATTTTAACATCGTAACATTGTAACGTCTGATCGGGGGAACGTTCGAATGGACGTAGGAGCAGCTCCGCGGCTCTTCATATCGCTGTAGTTTGTGTTACGGGAGGTTCCTGCTGCCCCCATCCATCTCTCCGGCTGTTGTTGTGAATTGATCTAACATGGCGACTGTACCCGTCTATTGCATCTGCAGACTACCTTACGACGTAACCCAGTTTATGATCGAATGCGACGCCTGCAAAGACTGGTTTCACGGCAGGTAACAGCAATATTTCGTTCAACTATTTAAGAGTGGATTTGGATGGAAGCGTTTTGCTCGCGTGCGCACATTTTGTATTGCTCTGAAGAGCGAGGGCCGCTTGAAGAAGAAGGCGGAGTTATATTTAGCCTGCTCGGTTGACACATATTTGTGAACGGTACAAAAAGATTTGCTTGATCGTAAAGCCATTTCGATGTATTTTCCACGATGTGGACTCGATCTGCGTGCGTCGCACGCTTTGGTTGCGTCTCAGACTCAGACTGGACGTTGTCGTAGTAGTGAGCCGTGGGTGTCTGCGAACACGAACGGCTTTTCTTTAACACATTTTACCTTCCTTTATGCGCCGTGGGCCTATTCGTCGAGATTTGCTCTTATATCAGTGCTTTGAAATGTGTAAAAACTGGTCATTTCCTTTCTGGTGTCTGCTGGAGGAATTATAGGCTGCATATGATCAGCCAGACATTGCAGATTCAGAGCTGCTCTGCACATTGTTAACATGCATGTCATTCGCCATTATCATGCACTGTATTCATCATGACCAAAACCAGTAAGTTCAGATGTATTCGCCGCGTAGGTGCTGTGAAGCATCACTGACAGCAGCATGTTAGTCGGAGCCAACGAGTTTAGCTCGATCCAATAATGCGAGTCGATCTGTAACGTTAGTCTGTTATTTTTCGATTTCATCTTAAATTGTTTTAAGATTGTTTGTTTTCTGAGCGAGAGCGAAACTTGCCCGAGAACAGGTTTTTAAAATTCTGTCTCTTCAGTTTAAACAAAGAACAGGAGTTGCAGTTCACTGTCTGATACATTTACGCGCGTTTAATTTTAACCCTTTAATGAGCCGAGTGATTGTTACCGTTCCAACGTTGCAGGCGAGAATATAACTACACGACGCCTATTATCGTTTAGCGATCTAAAAGAGTGAAACACGCACAACGCGTTGTAAACAGAATCTGCTCTCATTCTCGTTGTCTTACTGAATTTGCGGTTAACTTGCATTTCAAATGTGTAAAGAATTGTTTAAATAGACACTTGTGTGTGTGTGTGTGTGTTGCTGTTGGAGGGACTGAGTTGCACAGCCCTCGGTGATTGTAAACCTGTGACCTCTGTTTGAGCTCAGATGAAGGGAGAAGCCAGTTATGACTATAAGTATGTCTTAAAACACAACGCGTTGTAAACAGAATCTGCTCTCATTCTCGTTGTCTTACTGAATTTGCGGTTAACTTGCATTTCAAATGTGTAAAGAATTGTTTAAATAGACACTTGTGTGTGTGTGTGTGTGTGTTGCTGTTGGAGGGACTGAGTTGCACAGCCCTCGGTGATTGTAAACCTGTGACCTCTATTTGAGCTCAGATGAAGGGAGAAGCCAGTTATGACTATAAGTATGTTTTAAAAGTGTGTACACGCTAATGTTAACACCGATGATTCATTTATGACAGCAGTTGTGTAGCAAAAAATAACACGTTTAGGCTTTTAGTTGGTCTGGTACTTTGACATTGCATTATCGAAGTCAAATGTTCATGATAGTAGTTTTTTTTTTTTTAAATAAGCATTCACCAGTACAACATTTGTGTGCAGTATATTAGAATTTAGTACAATTTCTGCCAGTGGCATTAGTTTGGTTCTTTTTATGCTTGCTAGCTTTAAAACACTGATAATAATCACACGGCTTTAAAATAAATAACGTTATCTATAGCATTTATTGTTCTGTATAGTGATGTGCTATAAGAATTAGCTTTATGTTGCGTACGTCTTGAATTTAAACTGGTCACACTTATATAAAAAAAAAAAAAAAGAACATGGAAACAAAAAATACATTGTAATAAGTTACAGTTTTGACTGCTGCACGGATCCATGAAAAGTTTCAATTGCAGCAGATATATCATATACATTTTTTTTCGTCTTAAAAAAATGCACACTGATGTTCAGTACTGGGTAGACATGAGAATCTGTGACTGTAGAAATGCACAGAAAGCGCAGCAGATTTTCATGGAACTGGGATGCCGGTTATTCACAATTATACACATTTCCCACCCTTTGCATGTTTGTTTATTAAATATTTGGTTAATTTGATGATGCTTTCAGCTACTGATAAGAGTGTAGGACACTCAGCTCCATTTAACACGTTTGACTGCATTTAAATCCATTGCACAGGATTCGACTGATAAGCTGTTTTATTTAGGTCTGGCTAATAGTTTTTGAATTGTCAGTTCTTTAGATCAAAGTGACTTCCAAATGACCATTGGTAGGAAAAGCCTCCATAAGTAACTTAGGGTCAGGGTTCCCACAATCATGGAAAACCTGGAACTTTGAGGAAATGTTATAGTTGTGTTTTCCAGGCCTAGAAAAAGGAATTAATATAGTGAATATACATGTTTATAGTTTGCTCTATGCTATATTTCACTGGCTAAATATGGCTATATTTCAATGCATGGGTTTAAATTATGTTGAGTACTTGCTTACAAGCCATAAAGATATCTTATTCTTTTCAGGAACCTTCAGATTACTGAGTCCAAATGGTTTGTAAGTAAACTTCTAACAAATTACAGGAAAGCTAAAAGAAAATTCATGGAAATGTGTGGGTCAAAAAGTTTGGGAACCCTGTAAGGTTACGCAGCATGTTCAAGGGTGTGTGAACTCGGTAACCTCACTTTTTTACCTCACTTTCACCCCTTGGCAGCCATGGGAAAAGTTTAGCTAACCCTAAAGCAAAGATACTCTTAAGTCATTTAGAAATAACTTTTAGAAACATCTTTTTTTTTAAACTGATCTGATGTCAGATGAGCATCATCACCAAAGATATTAATAAGTAGTTCCACTTCCACTATTATTACAACTTCCTGTCATTGCCTGAATTAATCATATAACAGTTCTAGTATTTATATATGTTTCATAAATGTTTAATCAGGTTATTTTATGATCAGCATACATTTCCATCAAGAGTAAACATGTTGATATAATGATTTCTGCAAACTTGCTGGCTGGCAAACCGAAATGAAGACATTTTTTAACACTGCGGTCTGAAACACACCTCTTAACCGCATGCTGCTGTTTGTGGTTGTGGGCGTGTGCTTGCGACTCTTCAGGTGGTAATGAATGACATCATTCCCTTCTTTCTCAGGGCAGATTGCCAGCTACAAGAGGCGCATCAGATCCTAAATGAGATTTGCCCCATTAACGATAATAGCTAGTCTGACAGAGCAGCTTTGGCAGATTGCGCAAGTTTATTAAATAAGTTATAATAATATACACTAATTGTACTTGCCTTGTGGACAACTTTACATGGAGAATCGTTTAGAGCTGCCATAATATCATGGTATATTCCTTAATGCATTGTTGTTGTTGTATTGATTGAATCTCTTGTACTGCAAATAACCAAAACTGTAATATTGGAGTTTTTTCTTTGTATTTGGCTTGTATTTTTGTCTGAATCTGTCATGACAGTGTGTGATTACATTGTCTGCTGCATGTTTCATTGCGATGAATGGTCTTCCAGTTAGTACTTTTTTTTATTTTCAGTGAAATTTTCTTGACTTTTGCCTTTGACCGATGTGAGTTACTCAAGCAGTTTTTAAAGACTAGTTGTCATCTTGTTACATTCTTGTCATTCGAGTACAAAGTAGAGTGCAACGACTGCATTGAGGTACTTAAGGTATTGTTGCTGCTTTTAAGAAGATGGTTTCTTAGATGCGACTATTTCTGGAAAGAGGTTTTGAGACTTTCTCCTAGGACTGTCAACACTTAACAAAATGGCCCCGTAAATAAACATCATCATCATGCGCTCTGCTGCAGATCCATTGCAGGCGGTTGTTTGACGATTTAAGGTCTTTTGTGCCAGCTAGTATTGAGTATTGTAGTATTGAGTGTAATTTCAGAGAGAAAGCTGTTCAGTCTTAAAGGAACCGTTCACACAAAATTTTAAATTCTCTCATTACTCACCTTCCTGTTGTTCAAACCTAAATGCTGTTATTTTTTCTGTAGATATATATATTTTTTAAGAATCATCACAGTGTACTTCACAAGTAAAATAGCACATGCATACTATTTTATAATGCATTTGGTCCTTATTGAATCTTGACCACTGTGGTTGTTATAAATTATTGTTTGCATGTTGCAAAAATTCAACTTTTGTGTTCTGTGACAGTAAAAAAGGGCAAATTCAGCTTTCAGCAGAGTAAATGTCAATTTAAACTATATATAAAATAGAAAACAGTTATTTTAAGTTGTAATCATATTTCAAAATATTACTTTTTAATGTATTTTGTTTAATTTTAAATTACATTTTTATCACTTCCAGGATCATACATATACATACAAAACATTGAAACTACTATCAAAAACATGTTACATATGTACATGTGATTTATATATATATATATATATATATATATA
>NW_015505199.1:170702-174734 GCF_001515645.1 Sinocyclocheilus grahami | reverse complement strand
TGTGTGTGTGTGTGTGTGTTGCTGTTGGAGGGACTGAGTTGCACAGCCCTCGGTGATTGTAAACCTGTGACCTCTGTTTGAGCTCAGATGAAGGGAGAAGCCAGTTATGACTATAAGTATGTCTTAAAAGTGTGTACACGCTAATGTTAACACCGATGATTCATTTATGACAGCAGTTGTGTAGCAAAAAATAACACGTTTAGGCTTTTAGTTGGTCTGGTACTTTGACATTGCATTATCGAAGTCAAATGTTCATGATAGTAGTTTTTTTTTTTTTAAATAAGCATTCACCAGTACAACATTTGTGTGCAGTATATTAGAATTTAGTACAATTTCTGCCAGTGGCATTAGTTTGGTTCTTTTTATGCTTGCTAGCTTTAAAACACTGATAATAATCACACGGCTTTAAAATAAATAACGTTATCTATAGCATTTATTGTTCTGTATAGTGATGTGCTATAAGAATTAGCTTTATGTTGCGTACGTCTTGAATTTAAACTGGTCACACTTATATATATATATAAAAAAAAAAAGAACATGGAAACAAAAAATACATTGTAATAAGTTACAGTTTTGACTGCTGCACGGATCCATGAAAAGTTTCAATTGCAGCAGATATATCATATACATTTTTTTTCGTCTTAAAAAAATGCACACTGATGTTCAGTACTGGGTAGACATGAGAAAAAAAAAAAAAAGAACATGGAAACAAAAAATACATTGTAATAAGTTACAGTTTTGACTGCTGCACGGATCCATGAAAAGTTTCAATTGCAGCAGATATATCATATACATTTTTTTTCGTCTTAAAAAAATGCACACTGATGTTCAGTACTGGGTAGACATGAGAATCTGTGACTGTAGAAATGCACAGAAAGCGCAGCAGATTTTCATGGAACTGGGATGCCGGTTATTCACAATTATACACATTTCCCACCCTTTGCATGTTTGTTTATTAAATATTTGGTTAATTTGATGATGCTTTCAGCTACTGATAAGAGTGTAGGACACTCAGCTCCATTTAACACGTTTGACTGCATTTAAATCCATTGCACAGGATTCGACTGATAAGCTGTTTTATTTAGGTCTGGCTAATAGTTTTTGAATTGTCAGTTCTTTAGATCAAAGTGACTTCCAAATGACCATTGGTAGGAAAAGCCTCCATAAGTAACTTAGGGTCAGGGTTCCCACAATCATGGAAAACCTGGAACTTTGAGGAAATGTTATAGTTGTGTTTTCCAGGCCTAGAAAAAGGAATTAATATAGTGAATATACATGTTTATAGTTTGCTCTATGCTATATTTCACTGGCTAAATATGGCTATATTTCAATGCATGGGTTTAAATTATGTTGAGTACTTGCTTACAAGCCATAAAGATATCTTATTCTTTTCAGGAACCTTCAGATTACTGAGTCCAAATGGTTTGTAAGTAAACTTCTAACAAATTACAGGAAAGCTAAAAGAAAATTCATGGAAATGTGTGGGTCAAAAAGTTTGGGAACCCTGTAAGGTTACGCAGCATGTTCAAGGGTGTGTGAACTCGGTAACCTCACTTTTTTACCTCACTTTCACCCCTTGGCAGCCATGGGAAAAGTTTAGCTAACCCTAAAGCAAAGATACTCTTAAGTCATTTAGAAATAACTTTTAGAAACATCTTTTTTTTTAAACTGATCTGATGTCAGATGAGCATCATCACCAAAGATATTAATAAGTAGTTCCACTTCCACTATTATTACAACTTCCTGTCATTGCCTGAATTAATCATATAACAGTTCTAGTATTTATATATGTTTCATAAATGTTTAATCAGGTTATTTTATGATCAGCATACATTTCCATCAAGAGTAAACATGTTGATATAATGATTTCTGCAAACTTGCTGGCTGGCAAACCGAAATGAAGACATTTTTTAACACTGCGGTCTGAAACACACCTCTTAACCGCATGCTGCTGTTTGTGGTTGTGGGCGTGTGCTTGCGACTCTTCAGGTGGTAATGAATGACATCATTCCCTTCTTTCTCAGGGCAGATTGCCAGCTACAAGAGGCGCATCAGATCCTAAATGAGATTTGCCCCATTAACGATAATAGCTAGTCTGACAGAGCAGCTTTGGCAGATTGCGCAAGTTTATTAAATAAGTTATAATAATATACACTAATTGTACTTGCCTTGTGGACAACTTTACATGGAGAATCGTTTAGAGCTGCCATAATATCATGGTATATTCCTTAATGCATTGTTGTTGTTGTATTGATTGAATCTCTTGTACTGCAAATAACCAAAACTGTAATATTGGAGTTTTTTCTTTGTATTTGGCTTGTATTTTTGTCTGAATCTGTCATGACAGTGTGTGATTACATTGTCTGCTGCATGTTTCATTGCGATGAATGGTCTTCCAGTTAGTACTTTTTTTATTTTCAGTGAAATTTTCTTGACTTTTGCCTTTGGAGTTACTCAAGCAGTTTTTAAAGACTAGTTGTCATCTTGTTACATTCTTGTCATTCGAGTACAAAGTAGAGTGCTGTCTGCTGCATGTTTCATTGCGATGAATGGTCTTCCAGTTAGTACTTTTTTTTATTTTCAGTGAAATTTTCTTGACTTTTGCCTTTGACCGATGTGAGTTACTCAAGCAGTTTTTAAAGACTAGTTGTCATCTTGTTACATTCTTGTCATTCGAGTACAAAGTAGAGTGCACAAGTAACGACTGCATTGAGGTACTTAAGGTATTGTTGCTGCTTTTAAGAAGATTGTTCTCATTAGAATGTTATATACACAACATTCCCAATCATAGTTATTAATGTTGTGCACTGCTGTTTGAGCTGCGTGCGCTGAGCTAAAGACGATCACCGGTAAACTGAAGCGCTCTTTTAACTTAACCAAACGCATTCTATATGAGATAAATCAGATATACATCAAATAAACACAATATATATATAATCGAATAAATAGGCCTATATGAGAAATATATTTTTGCTTAAATAATAAATTAATAAAGTGAAAGAAAAACTGTGCAACAAGTAGCCTAGTATTTTTGTGCTGCGCAAAAAGAAACAGACGGCAGAAAGTGGCATTTTTCTTTAGGCTTATTTTACAAAAGCACAAAGATTTGTTTTTATTGTGAATGTACACAAAGCAAATAAAGGCAAACCTTTTACTATTCCGATTATCTTTATGACTAAAAGGAGTAGCCTAGTTTCTTCCACCGTTAGAAGGAAAAAAGTGATTGCGCCGGCGCCGCATGCGCACACACAGTTAAGCATTTCAATGCAGCCTGTTCATTATCATAATAAAATACAGTCAGTCAAACTTATGGAAAAAAAACTATGTAGTAAAATCTGTGCCGTTAAGTGTTATCACAGTACCGCCGTGATGTTATGCAAAACATTTTGTTTTACGTGGATATTGGAACACGAGTGAAGTACATAATAAATAATAATTTGCCATTCAAATACATCGCGAATACGGAAACATTTGATTTTGTGTCAAATGAGAGACCCAACGTTGGGTTCAGTTTCGTTTTAGCCTAAATTAGCCTAATTCGTTATGGCTTGTCGTTTGTATTGCTATAGCTTCTTATATTTTTAATTCTTGTTGTTTTCTAAATACTGTTAATTGAAAGGATTTGTTGTGGAGTGACGGGAACTAAAATAGCCTAGCTATGTTTACAGTGTTTACTATAATGTTTGTAAACATTTCGCATCGGCATTTCTGAATGAAATAAAAAATGCGACATGTTTTTTCCCCCCTAAAAAACTATTTTTTAAATACGCATAGCGTATTTTAACCATGCAGCAAACCTTTTTAAATATTTTTATAAATTACTGAAAAAATTAATAATTAAATTACTTTTTAAACCGTTTAACTGATTGTATTAATCGGTCAAAATTCTTTTGGTCGGTTAACCGGTTAAACGTTAAAATGGAAAAAAAAAATTCTTCTGTGGAACACAAAATAAGATATTTTAAATAATGTTGGTATATTTCAGGGATTGACTTCCATTATATTTTTAACAGTACATTAGAGTTAAATGGG
>NW_015505199.1:167833-170647 GCF_001515645.1 Sinocyclocheilus grahami | reverse complement strand
ACAAATAGTTAAATGAAGATCACTTGTGTGAAGTCAAGTGCCACTAAGTGACCACTGACAACTCTGAAGGAGTTATAAGCTGAAGAGACTGTGATACAACAACTGTTGCCTGGGTGCTTCAGCAGCTTTAAGGGACAGTGGTGAAGAGAAAGCCACTGTTAAAAATGTCACATGACATCTTGGCTGTATTTTTGCCAGAAGGCATGTGGTAGACTGAAGCCAGCTGGAAGAAGGTTGATCTTGTTGGCCATCAGACTAAACGCCATATTTGGCGTATAAGCTGAACACTGTGCATCATCGGAAATGCACCATCCCCACTGTGCAGGACTGGATTATGGACCAGGATGGTTCCCCAGGGCCTTGGACCGCCAAAACCTCAGGACATGTGACCTGAGCCTGCCGAACAAAGCAGACCACTAGGGCCTCACTAAGGGGCAGCCATGGCCAGGAAAATAACAGTGGGAAGATGTGAGAGAGACTTGTCCACACAAAGAAGGTCTATAATATTTGGAGAAAGCCATCTGTTAACATTCCCATTCAGAATATGTCATCAGAATTCACAGCAGATTTTGAATGGCTGTCAGTGGACAATGATTCTATTAGAACCAGATCTTGATTGCTGATAGCTGCTGTTTCGTTTTAATATTGTGTGGATCTTTAGAAATACATACATGCATACTCTGTGCTTGCTATGTTACAGCTGTGTGGGAGTGGATGAAGACGAAGCACCAGATATTGACATCTATCACTGTCCTAACTGTGAAAAGACCCACGGCAAATCCACCTGTAAGTATCTTTCATTGATACTGTGAATGAATTAGGGTCGAATTAGGCATTTATTTATATAGCGCTTTATATACCAAAGCAGCTTCACAGTCATAAACAGAAAAATAAATCAAATGAGACCAAGTCAAATTCTACTGTAAAGAAACTCTAAAATGACAATAGGGTCATTATTCATCTCCGAGTTCATTTCCGCTATAAGCAGCTCTATAGAAGGCAATCGTCTCACTATTCAGCGCTATTCAGTTAGTTCAATGTTGATTCAATTCAGTTCAACATGGTATTAAAATTTACCTTGGTACAATATCATAAGTAATAATTTATATATTATTTTACATATAAAATAATGCATATTATGCATAATGCATATTAAGCAGCACAACTGTTTTCAAAACTGAAAATAATTAAAACTACTTTTGAGCATCAAATCAGCATATTATTTCTGAAGTAATGACTGCTGAAAATTCACAAGAATAAATGACATTTTAAAATATATTAAAATATAAAACGGTTTTATTAAATAATGTTCTACAGTATTACTGTTTTTGCTGTATTTTTATTTACTCTCTTTGTGGGTACAATAAAATTTTTTATTTTAATTCATCATTTTCAGTATATTTTTGTGAAATCTTTATTTGTAATATGAATCCAACCCTTTAATAAACGAAAACAAGCTTTAGATAAGTGATAATACTGATTTACGACTAAAGTAGTCTTATCCCATTAAAGACTTCCAACTGAATTTAGACTTATGAAAATAATTTACTTTAAAATGACTTTAAAATTTGGTTACTAACCAAATCATTGTTAATGTTTAAAATGTTCTCATCTTCTGCACACACTCATACATTTATGCCTGTTTCTGCAGTTTGCAAACGTTTGTATTATTTTTGCTTTATTAAGTAACTGGTTTCAATGAAAGGGTAAAGTATATTTGTTCACCGTATCCAATCTTTATTTCAATGGTTTCATGTGTTTACAATTTTAACAGTGAAAAAGAAAAAGAGCTGGAATAAGCATGACACGGGACAAAGCGGAGACGTCAGACCGGTTCAAAACGGCAGTCAGGTGTTCATAAAAGAGCTGCGCAGCAGAACATTCCCCAGGTATAGTACACCTGTGTTCAGGCACTTTTGTGAAGATCATCCCAGCCAAGCTAAAGGGCCAGTGCTCCTGATAATGTCCAAGTCCTTCAGTTCATTCAGTGTCCAGAAGATGGCGCCCCATGATTAGCTTTGCTCAGGCTCTGAACTTTTCCACCAGACATGTGAAAAAGATTCCAGTATGATGTCTTGGAGAGATTGTGTAGGTGACTGTAGGTAGCAAGCTGACGGTGTGTTTTTCCACTGCAGTTCAGAAGATGTGGTGGTCAAGCTGTCTGGAAGTCAGCTGACGTTGGACTACCTTGAGGAGAATGGATTCAATGAGCCAATTCTCATCCAGAAGAAAGATGGGCTGGGGATGGCTATGCCTGCACCCACGTTCTACGTCAGTGATGTAGAAAACTATGTTGGTAAGTAGTTTAGGAGATAAAATCAAACCAACGTTCCTCTTTTTTTTAAATATATCTTCCTCACGAGAATATATGTGCAATATGTTTATGTTGTTCTAATTGATTTCTTCTTTTTTCGTTCAAAGGACCTGATGTTCTTGTGGATGTTGTCGATGTAACCAAACAGACACAAAGCAAAATGAAGTTAAAAGAGTTTGTTGATTTTTACTACAGCACAAACAGAAAGAAAGTATTAAATGTGATCAACCTAGAGTTTTCAGACACAAGGTAAGCAGTCCTATACAAAGTTCGATTGGGTTGTGAACATTTCAGAAGTCTATACAAATACCAGTGAAATTTCTTGTTTTCTTTTATTTTTTTGCTGGTATCTAAAATGTAGATGTCATAGCAACCTTATTTATAGAAAATGTATATTTCATATATATTGCTATTTTTAAATTAATCACTCACATAAAGTTTTGGTCATATGACTTACTCATAATCGTGTTAAATAATTGTGATTACAATATTGACCAAAA
>NW_015505199.1:143437-167823 GCF_001515645.1 Sinocyclocheilus grahami | reverse complement strand
ATTGACTTCCATTATATTTTTAACAGTACATTAGAGTTAAATGGGAACCAAAACTTTTCAGTTCTTCACAATATCTTCTTTTGTGTTATACAGAAGAAAGAAAAACATACAGGTTTGGAACAACATGAGGGTGAGTAAATGAAGACAGAATTGTCATTGTTGGGTGGACTGTTCCTTTAATATGACACGCTAGTGCGCTCAGTTGGGTTTACAAGACAAATAGTTAAATGAAGATCACTTGTGTGAAGTCAAGTGCCACTAAGTGACCACTGACAACTCTGAAGGAGTTATAAGCTGAAGAGACTGTGATACAACAACTGTTGCCTGGGTGCTTCAGCAGCTTTAAGGGACAGTGGTGAAGAGAAAGCCACTGTTAAAAATGTCACATGACATCTTGGCTGTATTTTTGCCAGAAGGCATGTGGTAGACTGAAGCCAGCTGGAAGAAGGTTGATCTTGTTGGCCATCAGACTAAACGCCATATTTGGCGTATAAGCTGAACACTGTGCATCATCGGAAACGCACCATCCCCACTGTGCAGGACTGGATTATGGACCAGGATGGTTCCCCAGGGCCTTGGACCGCCAAAACCTTGATTTTGATTGACCAATCACTGCATTCTGCTGTTCGATATTGTTGTATAGTTTATGTTGAACTGTGTATTTCACCTGTGTGTTGTAAAGGGAGAGAAAATCTTCTTTCTGATCAAGCCCACTTCTGCCAACCTTTCTCTGTACGAGCGCTGGAGGTCCTCCTCCAACCACAGCGAGATGTTTTTTGCTGATCAAGTGGACAAGTGTTACAAGTGCACACTGAAACAAGGGCAAACTCTTTTCATTCCATCAGGTGAGATATCAGGGTGCCGATAATTAGATTTGACTTTTAAATGACTCTAAGATAACAACATTACCTTGTTTTTATTCAATGGCAGGTTGGATTAATGCAGTACTGACTCCTGTAGACTGCTTAGCCTTCTCCGGACATTTTGTCCACAGTCTGAGCTTGGAGATGCAAATGAGGTCAGTGATCTGCCCTTTTTTTTCTGTAAAACAAGCTATGTATATATATATATATATTGATGCTTACTGTCACTATTATGTGGGATTATAAAGGCCTAAAGTTTTTGGCTATTGCCATTTTAAATGTTATTGCATGCAGTTTGCTATAAAATGACAACTGGTGGGCGGTGATGTAATTGAAGCACTCAAGCATCAAATCTTATCTCTTCAGTTCTTGCCACTTCCAAGCCTCTGTAGGAAAAGAAAGAGGGGAAGTCAAGAGTATATGCTTTTGCCTTCTGAAGTGCTTTTGTCACATGTGTGAGACCACGATTTCCTCTCAAGGCACACTTTTCAGTAATCCTCCCTTTGCTTCTCCACTCAGAGCATATGAGGTAGAAAAAAGACTCAAAGTTGCCAGCCTCACTCCATTTCCAAACTTCGAAACAGCATGTTGGTATGTGGGGAAATACTACCTGGAGCGGTTTAAAGGTGAGTGATTAATATAAATAAATATAAAAACCCTATTTTTTATTTGGCTTGTTTGTAGGTCTTGTAATTCCACAAAACTCACAAGTAAAAAAGAACAAAGTGTCAATTTCACTGCATCCATTTACGTTATTGCATGCTTAAATCATTCACAGCAAAACTCCCATGTGTGACTCCCCTAAAATGGCTTTAAAGGTTTTGATTTCAAAAATTGCTTTTCCATCCTGCACAGCACAAGATTTATCCGTAATAGTGAACTGTGGGACTGGATATAAAAAGATCTAATGTAAGGTAGATTCAAATGGCTTCCTTCTCTCCTGCTTTGTGCGTGATCCTGGAAGGGGCCTGCTGAGCAGATGAGGAGGGTCTTGATAGCTGGCATATTATTGCAGTCATTAGATTGGTGCATCACGGAGTTCACAGATGATTAGCTTCAAAAGGCAGAATCACTTGCTCCATTACAGCCCGGTGTTTAAACTCCCCTCATCTGGCCTTGGACTGTGTGTTTATATTTCCACCATTTTACCCCATCATGTTACTTAATTTTGCCAGATTGCTGTAGAGCGCACATTACAAAAAGGACCGCAGTGGGTCTCCGAGCTATCTGATGTTCAGATGGTGGAATTGGCTTTCAAGGTCATCTTTTCAAGGGTCCAAATCTCGTGTGTGACTTCAGGTAGAGGGAAAAAAAGTCCTTGGCACCTGGCCCATGCAGCAGGCCGACTGGGCCACCGCCAGCTGTATTTCTTCCCTTCTCATTTCACTGTTTCAGCTTTCACTTTATCTTCATGTTATTAATTTAAATACAGTGTGGAATATTTTTCCTGTAGTGGCCGTGTATTCCAGTCCAATGTAATCATTGAATGTAATCATCTCCAAAAAGGCGCATGACTGTTTTTAGGCCCCACTGGATTGAAGTAATCAGTTTGATATATGAATGGCCTTTGTTATTGAACAGGTTCTGTTGAAAATGTAGTGCATTTTTATTTCTGGTGTAACGTTTCCCTGCTTCTTTTAGTGAGTTTCATGCTCTGAGCGTTTCTGACAGGGCGACCACAGTCTTAGGCATTGCTGCTAATGATTTAAGGAAAGTTGGACCTTTCACCAGTTTGCCTATTTAGAAAACATCCCTTTCTAGAGAGGGTCTTATGTTACTAATACGACACTAGATGAGTGTTTGGATCCAGATGGGAATAATGGACTCTGATGCACAATTTCATGAACATTTTGCAGGTTTACATAAAGCAAACAAGCAGCCACCACTTTACTTGGTACATGGTGCCAAAATTGTCAATGGAGCATTCAGATCATGGACTAAAAAACAGGTACTTCTCGCTACAAATTGTAGTATTTTTGATATTCTGTAGTTTTGCTTATTTAAATGATTTAACTTGACCGTGACTCTTACTTTTGTCTTTTTCCAAAGGCTCTTTTAGAACATGAGGATGAGCTTCCTGAAAATATGAAGCCAGCACAGCTCATCAAAGATCTTGCCAAAGAGATTCGGATTTCAGAGGTGAGACGTTGCAAAGTCATTGGAGACTTATCTAATTTACTTGCTCTAATTTACTCAGAAATTATCTTGATTTTTATTACGTAGAATGTCTTTGTACATGTTCAATCAGCTATTGTCAGAATCAGTAATGGTTGACAACTTCTCCACTATGTCTTTGACTCAGAACGCAACAAAAGCCATAAAGAGTGAACCCAGCAACTCAAAGCCCCCAGCAGAGGAACCCCCGTCTGCTCCGTCAGAACCAGAAGTACCCATGTCCCCTGCCCACATCTCCACCCCCCCAAGAGATAAGCCAGCCAGGAAGAAAGCCACAAAGCCACCCAAACCACCCAAAATGCCCAAGGCACCCAAACCACCGAAGGAACCCAAAATAAAAGAAGGTGGCAAAAAGAAAGCGAAGAAAGCAAAAGAAAGTATTTTACCTGAGAAAAAGCCCTCAAGTCTGGCAGCTCTTGAATCCCATGCAAGGGACATCCTGAACAAGATGGACCAGCCCAAAAAAGTAAATTTTTTTCAGCCTTATGATATTCAATATATATTTATGTATTTGAAATGACATTAAAAGGGTGGATTTATTTTTTTTAAATCAGAGGAATCATAATTTCAACCAAACATCCAACAAAATGTTTAATGCATTAAGTAAAATGCAGTAAAAATCTGATTTAAAAAAAACTACTGTTCAAAGGTTTTGTCAGAAAGATTTTTTTTTTTTTTTTTTTTGAAAGAACACTAATGCAAAGCTGCATTATTTGATCTAAGTAAAAGTCAAATTGTGAAATATTATTGCATTTCAAAATAACTGTTTTATGTTTAATTGTCTGTTTAACTGTATTTTATAGTTTTATATTTCTGTGATCCAGCAGTCATTACTCCAATGGCTTTAAAGTCACATGAGCCTTCAGAAATCATTCTAATTTTAAGAAACATTTCTTACTATTATCAATTGAAAACAGTTGTGCTGCTCAATATTTCTGTGGAAAATATGATACATGTTTTAGGATTCTTTGATGAATAGAAAGTTCAAAAGCAAGCATTTATTTGAAACAGAAATCTTTTATGTTAGAAATTCTTTAATGTTAGAAATGTCTTTACAGTCACTATAACTTCCAGTAACAGTTTTAAGTTGAACATAAACAATATGTAATGATGCTGCACTAGCAAAATCATTGTGAATATATTGTAAATATATTCCTCTGCTCTAGAACTTTCATATGCACTTTTATCCATTTATAATATCCAACTTGTATTGTCCCTCACATTACACAGCTGGTAAAGACTGGGATGAGTATTATGGAGAAGGAGACGAGTAAACCGAATGACGATGATAAGTTTAAGATGATTCGAGAGCATAATAAGAACAAGACTGAGGCCAAATGGAAATATAAGGTACGTTTGTTAGGTTTACAATGTAAGGAAACGACTGTAATGAATAACTCTGGGTCCATGTGTAATGCACACAATGCTAGAGCGAAGCTTTGAAAATCCATGCAAATGATATCAAGCCCTGACAAGTTGAAAAGTAGCACAGAGGGCTTTGGGATCATCCAGAAGTGATTTACACATTTCAGATCAAAGCAATCAGCAGAAATAACTCTGCGGCTCAGTCACTCTCTCTGTGCTGGGCTCATCAAATCAGCATAACCCTTTACCCAGGCGCAGAGTTTACCTAATGCTGTAATGCTATGTCATATCCCCGACATGCCAGCAAAGTATTTACATATGCCTTCATTTCTGCTATAAACATGAGTGTGTTGTGTCATTATTGTTGGATAACATGGGATGGCTTTTGTAGGAAGAGCTTAATTCTGGTGAACAGAAGGCATTACGGGGCTTTCGTTCAAGGGGAAAAATTCAATGCCAGACAACCCAGGATTGTTTGTAGTTGCTCCAAGTCTCCTGATCCGAGTGCTCCTTTGCCACTTGCCAAACATTTGCAGATGGAGAGGAGTCTCTGCTAGATAGTCTTCAAGGTCATCAGCCGCAATGGCTTCCGTCTTTGATGTCTGATCACAGTGGACGTGGCTGACAGCAAAGACCTGTGAAAATGTGTGAGACGGGAAGAGTTTCAGTGCAATGATTGTTGTTTGGTGTTTCTTTTCATCTTTCAGAATAGCAAACCCGATTCGTTATTGAAAATGGAAGAAGAGCACAAATTTGACAAAAGTCTACTCAGCCATAAAGACAATAAATTTGCATTTTCATTGTCAAATAAGAAGTTGTTAGGGTAAGTGCAGTTGTATTGAAGTTAATTCAGGCATGCATCATTAATTTAACCAGTTAATTTAGCTAAATTATGTTTTTGTCTTGCATTTATGTATAAACTAATTTGTAAATGCATTTATAAATGTTAATTCAGTTGACAGCCCTAATTTTGAGCAATTCTGTGTCTTTGCACCAGATTGTCTCTTGTGACAATCCAACTAATGTTCTTTTCTATCATCTGGCTTTCTCAGATCAAAGATGCTCAAGACCCAGACCAATTCGAGTGTTTTTGGCTCAATACAGAACATAAAGGAAGAAAAACCCAAGCCTGTGAGAGACGAGTATGAGTATGTCTCTGATGAAGGGGAGCTTAAGATCGACGAATTCCCAATCAGGAGGAAAAAGAACGCAGTCAAGAGAGACTTTTCCTGTAAGGTTTCATGATATGTGATCTGGGCCAGGGTGATTTTCTGATTAAATTAAACATAATTTAAGAGCAACAATTATTATAGACTATATAATCAGGCCCAGATGGAATCTGCAGACTTCTGTTTCATTTTTTACACCGATTTTGGGTGACAGTCTACAGAAATGAGTGTTAAACAGAGTGGATAGTACTATGGTCCTATTGGTATTTAAAGGATATTAAAATTAATCCAAATTTTTTAATAAACAAACACATAAGGGTTAGGGCAAGGGTCCAAAATTAAATCTGCAAATGACGAGTGAATTTAGTAAAATTGTACTGGTCCTAAATGTTTCTTGTGGGCCATGAAACGGTTTTTCATTATTTTAATATTTTATTAAATGTATAATAGTTTTTAATTAATATTTTGTCCTAATAATCTTTTTCTTGCATTAGTAGCAAACAGCTCAGGTCATTGTATTACAGATATACAGACGTGAGGAATATTTCACGTGTCACCACATACAGTAAAAAAAATCCTAGTTAAAATTTAGATGGTAAATTTCAAGATGCAGTTGCAATAAAGTTACTGGTCATTGTGCATTTAATTTAATAACAGTTTTTGCTTGTATTTGGCTATGTTAAATTTGGTCCCTGGGTGATGCATATGTAGAAATTGTGATTGACAGTCATTGAGATTAAATCTGATACTGCTGATTCTATATGGGCCTGCCTATAAGAGATGAAGTCCGAATTTTTCGTCCAAAATTTTCGCACGTTGAAAAATATATGCGACCTCACGTGTAGCTCATGTTTACACACTGCCTTTGAAACTTTCGTCCGTCATAAAAAAATTTGGACCAGGTTCGATGTTTTGCGTTTTCGCATCAGTAGCAAGCATTTTGATAGGAAAGGATGACGAATATGTAAAAAATGGAAAACCGCATACGAAAATTTTGGACTCAGTGTGCAAGGACCTATATAGACTTGTCTTTTAACTGATTAACAATAAATCTTTTGTTTCATGCTATGTGAGAATAATGTTGAACGTGATGTTATTTACAGTTTTATCAAACATCAAAGAGCCCATTCAGCCAGCGAAAAAGCCAAAGCTACAACAGTCGGACATGAAGGTGAGCATAAACTCTGTTTGAATGGCCCGGTCCAGTGTTATTTAACGGAACATCCATAATATTTCTCTTTAATCAGACAGTGGTAATAACATTAAAAGGCTGATTGACAGTAAACAGGAAGAAATTGGGACAAACTCCAAATCTCCAATCTTTATTTCACGAAGTAGCTGATTAATTCCTTCTGGATGCATTTAAAACATTGCAGCGCTGATGTTCTCGGCTTGCAGTAATTCACCCACAATGTTCCAACTTAAACCAACATACGGCGCAAATCAAAGAGAGCAAGCTGCAAGTCGGAGCCAAATATCACCTCAAAACTGATGAAGGAAATAGCTGTGGACTGAATCAAATGAGAGTGAGAAAGTTAATCACGACAGAGGCCCACAGGCGAACTATGTGAGGGGTTACAGGATATACCAATAAAACAAACCTAAGAAAAATCATATGCATTTAGGTCAGGGTGTATTAGAATGTATTTTGCTAAAGCAAAGCATTTACCAGCTTCTTATGTATGCGTTGATACTTTAAATTGTGCACATCCTGTGAAATAGAGTGTATGTTTATACTATTGTTATTTCAGAGTCCAGATTCATCAGATGAGGAATCGCTCCACATAGACACCGAGGCCAAGACAGAGGTCAAAGGTCGTAACTCCAAGGTCTCTAAGAATAAAGGGGGCAGTTCAGCTGGGATTCTGGATCTTCTACAGGCCAGCAAACAAGTGGGCGGCATTGACTACAGCAACAACAGGTACACACATGACTGTTTTCCATATGCGTATGAAAGGCTTGGCTTAGCCTAGTTTATTAATAAGGCTTAATAGGATATTTACTTTATTGTTATTTTAGTTTTGCTTTAGTATTTTTAGCAGCAGAACTTTAAAGAGTGCAACTTCTGTGAATTTTAGCATGGTATACTTTAGCATGCTGAGACAATTCGGCATCGTAAATAGTTTCCGAGAAATTTCATCCCTCTAAGCAGCACTGCCTTAAAATTGCATTTCATAATATAATCCATAGCCTTCTGTTTTTGTGTAGACTTAAATAGTTTTGTGCAATAAAATGTTTTAAATATTTAGCCCGTATATATTTGTTGACTTGAATCTGTCAATTTAGCATTCAAGCTTATGTTTTTTAAATGTTTTAAATGCATTACACATGTAGACGGACATCGTTGGCCCTTGCACTGCATCTAACTGTTTGTTTCAAGTTAAAACTGTTTAAAAAAAAATATGGCTTTAGACCTCGCATTCGGTTCCATATTGTTTTGCTCCATCTAACTGTTTTTGAACACAAGAATGTGTCTTGTGTGAAAAATCTTGACTAGTATTTGATGTACGTGACCTTGAAGTAGTGTAATGTTACAAGGCTTCCTAAAGCGACTAGTTGTTTAGACAATCCATCGACTCGTCAGTTTTGCACATCCTCTGTTCATACGTTTTCATGTGGTATGTTTGTGATGGAGTATGTAGTATGGATATGTTTTGTCTTTGGCAGAGGGCCATAGGGAACATACAATTTATGATGAAGCCTGTTCCTGACCCTTAAAGAACTGAAACACGTCATATTTCTAGCTTAACTGTTAGTTCTTAAACTTCACACTGTAAACACATCGAGCACAGGCATTTCTTCATCTGTCGAACAATGGCGAAAGTAATAGTTTGCACGGTTCTTTATAAGCGGTTTACACGTGCTGGCATTATTTGTTTAATCCCACTGCACTATTAATTTGTCAAATACAGCAAAAGCTTCAGGCCATTCCTCTTCATTTGACTGTTTGCTGTTTTGGGCACATATTTGATGGTCTATTTCCACTGCGCTGAAAGCTGCAAATCAGCTCAAACACAAAATGAGAACGAAAACATGGCTAAAATATGTTAATTTCTCAAATTGTTTTTTGTGCTTTTAAACCCGACATATGACTGCAGGATTGTGGGGAGGAAATGCCTCCAGTCAGTTGCGACCACATTAAACGAGCTTTTGACTCATTGTTCCACCTCACTGGTTAATCACTTAATAGGTGGTAATCTGCACAGGCTAAATCTGTATTTTCTGCTGGTTACCTCAAGCTCAAAAGCAGATGTGGACACAACAGTCTTCTCAGTTCACACGGCAGAATCTTCTTCTGACATGAAAAGATCTACAGTATAGGAAGAGATTTATATGATGAGCAAATTAAATTGGTGGGAAATGAATGTTTTAGTGACGGGTAAGTTAGAAAAGCATTAGTGAGAGTGGTTTATTGCTTGAGCAGATGTTACTGTTAGAGAACAGGTAAGTTCTGGCTCGTGCTTTCAGTTTTGGTTGAATGGAAGTAGAGACGTTATAGATAATGCAGGGATACCTTGCATTGAATCTTAAGTTGACTTTCATGTCAGTTTGCCAGGCCCACCTGTTAGCTGTACATGTTCAGTTGATTAAATATAATTACCAACGAAACGGTTGCCTTAAGTCCAGATAACAATGCCATACCTCAGCTGCAGTGGAAATAACATCAAACATTTCTATGGTGGTTTAAAGGTGATCTGTGTAATGTTTTCAATATTAAAATACTATACTGTAATGTATATAATATTTCAATATTATATAGTATTTTTATTTTAATTCAATTCAAGGTTATTTGTATAACGCTTTTCACAATACAAATCATTGCAAAGCAACTTTACAGAAAATTAAGTTTCTACAATATTTAGTAGTAGCTTATCAGTGGTGACTGTCAGTTCATGTACATATGGCAGAAATGTACGTAAAAATCAATTAAAGACGTAATCAAACAGACGATGTACACTATAAACAGCAATTATTATGTTCACGTTTTTTACAATTTTTAATATGCACAGTTGACTATGTGTGAACTATTTGCAAACAATGAGTTTCCATCCTATTTTTCTGCAGATTTTTCTGCCAGTGTTATTCTAATATTATTTATATATTATTATTATAGTATTTATTCATATTTTGAATTGGCTTTTATATTTTTCAGCATTCGTTTAAATTTTAGTTTAAGTTTTAGTAATTTTATGCGCTTTTGATCATTTTATTACCTTTTTTTTTTTTTTTACTATTTTAATTTAATTTTAATTAGTTGCCAAGGCAACCGTTCTAATTTTCATTTAAATGTTCTTGTATTGATTTTATAGTTAACAGTAACAAAACTGGATATTGCAAAAAAATGCTGGATGGAAACACCAAGATGCAAATAGAAATTTAATAATACACATAAATAAATCATATTTGCGTTTATTTATTCATTGGTTGAAGACGTGAACATTAACTACAATTGAAACATGTTTACTTGATAATGAATTCATAAATGAGTGCCTCAAGTCATGTGGTTGAATAATGTGGCCTGGAAATACTGCTTTTCTTAATTTTCTAGTTTAAATAAAAGCATCTTGACCTACCCAACCAGTGGAAGCTGTTTTGGGTCTATTTGTCTGGGAAATCTGTTTGATACACTAGCTGTGCAGAAATTACACACTTCACCTTTAAGTGTCCATCTCCAACCTCGTTGCTTCCCATTACCCAACTCACTACCTAAAATTCGAATCGCTTCTCATTCCCACTGACACTCAGAGTAATGTACGTGCGTGTTGTGTATTTCTTATTGATGGACTTACAGTCAGCCACCTGCATCCCCCAGCACACAGGAGGCCATCCAGGGCATGTTGTCCATGGCTAACCTGCAGTCATCAGACTCTTGTCTGCAAACGTCCTGGAGCAATAGCCAAGCAAAGAACAACTCGCACAGCAGCACAGCCAGCAAGAAGCCGAGCAGCATGGCCGGAGCAACGGCTAGCAACAGCAAGCGACCGGCCAAACGCTTGCCCAAGAAGACGCAAAAGAGCAGTAGCATGGACAGTTTGGACATGTTCGATGATGACCAGGACCACCTGGACGCATGCTTTAAGGATTCTGACTACGGTAAGTTCTTCAAACGGATTCTTTTACTGTGCTAAAAGCGGTAGTTCACGCAAAATTGACTTTCTTTCTTCTGAGGAACGCAAAAGATATGTCGAAAAATGTCTCAGTGTCATTGTCGTCCATACAATTAAGTGGTGTAATGTTGTTTGGACCCCAACATTTAGAAGAAATGAAGTCATGCAGGTTTGGAATGACATGAGGGTGAGTAAATGATGACATTTTCATTTTTGGCTGAACTATCCCTTTAAGAACCCATTTGGAGAACAGATCGCAATTCTCTCGTACCTTCATCTTGGATAGCTTGTTTGCACTATTATCAAGACCAATTAGTTCCTCTGAGACAATTTGTCAAGGATGTTTCATGATGACTTGGAATTGCCCAGGTGCCCTTAGCGCAAAGCCAAACAGTGTAAATCTGCTCTATCAACGTTCTGATTAGAGTTTGATTTTGACTTAAGGGTTCTCATTCATGGCAAAGTGACAGGCGCGTTTACTCTCGGCTAGAACTTTTCAATCCCCACTTTCTGAGTGGTCTCTTTTATAGCTTTTGTGAACCCCTTCCAAGAACAGCAAGACCATTAGTAGCCTGTTAATAATCCATTAGCATGAGTTTTAAACTGTTGTTTTAAATGCTTTTTGATCTGATACTATAATTAGTCATTACTAGCACGCACATTCCCGTTTGGACTCACACTAAGAGAGTTTTATCAAACACACGAGCATTCCTCTTTTCTGTAAACATTTTTTTTCTTTGTCTTGATAATTTAATTGTTGGAAATTGCGTGTTCCTGAGTAGTTGAGTTCAAAGAAGCTAGGTGCATGCAGGCCGAGGCAAGGCAAGGAACAGCTGCCGTGCATCTGTGTCACGCTAACATCCTGTCCAATGAGAAAATACTTAGCACTGTAGTTTATGGAGTGCAAAAACAGGGTGGTTTCTCATGTACAAGCTATGTGTTTAAAATTAATGTTTTTCAACATTGCACATTTACATTGCTTTCTTTAGCGACTTTAAACCATACATATGTCATTCCAAAATGAGAAGACATTCCAAAAGGAATGAAAATGGTGGCATCTGTAGAATTAGCTAATTTTTGCTTTTTGTAATCATGCATTTTAATTTATTTTTGTTTTGTTTGTTTATAAAGATAATATTGTTCAAATAATTTTTTGTGCTTTTAAACCTGACATACGAGTGCAGGATTGTGGGGAGGAAATGCCTCCAGTCAGTTGCGACCACATTAAACGAGCTTTTGACTCATTGTTCCACCTCACTGGTTAATCACTTAATAGGTGGTAATCTGCACAGGCTAAATCTGTATTTTCTGCTGGTTACCTCAAGCTCAAAAGCAGATGTGGACACAACAGTCTTCTCAGTTCACACGGCAGAATCTTCTTCTGACATGAAAAGATCTACAGTATAGGAAGAGATTTATATGATGAGCAAATTAAATTGGTGGGAAATGAATGTTTTAGTGACGGGTAAGTTAGAAAAGCATTAGTGAGAGTGGTTTATTGCTTGAGCAGATGTTACTGTTAGAGAACAGGTAAGTTCTGGCTCGTGCTTTCAGTTTTGGTTGAATGGAAGTAGAGACGTTATAGATAATGCAGGGATACCTTGCATTGAATCTTAAGTTGACTTTCATGTCAGTTTGCCAGGCCCACCTGTTAGCTGTACATGTTCAGTTGATTAAATATAATTACCAACGAAACGGTTGCCTTAAGTCCAGATAACAATGCCATACCTCAGCTGCAGTGGAAATAACATCAAACATTTCTATGGTGGTTTAAAGGTGATCTGTGTAATGTTTTCAATATTAAAATACTATACTGTAATGTATATAATATTTCAATATTATATAGTATTTTTATTTTAATTCAATTCAAGGTTATTTGTATAACGCTTTTCACAATACAAATCATTGCAAAGCAACTTTACAGAAAATTAAGTTTCTACAATATTTAGTAGTAGCTTATCAGTGGTGACTGTCAGTTCATGTACATATGGCAGAAATGTACGTAAAAATCAATTAAAGACGTAATCAAACAGACGATGTACACTATAAACAGCAATTATTATGTTCACGTTTTTTACAATTTTTAATATGCACAGTTGACTATGTGTGAACTATTTGCAAACAATGAGTTTCCATCCTATTTTTCTGCAGATTTTTCTGCCAGTGTTATTCTAATATTATTTATATATTATTATTATAGTATTTATTCATATTTTGAATTGGCTTTTATATTTTTCAGCATTCGTTTAAATTTTAGTTTAAGTTTTAGTAATTTTATGCGCTTTTGATCATTTTATTACCTTTTTTTTTTTTTTTACTATTTTAATTTAATTTTAATTAGTTGCCAAGGCAACCGTTCTAATTTTCATTTAAATGTTCTTGTATTGATTTTATAGTTAACAGTAACAAAACTGGATATTGCAAAAAAATGCTGGATGGAAACACCAAGATGCAAATAGAAATTTAATAATACACATAAATAAATCATATTTGCGTTTATTTATTCATTGGTTGAAGACGTGAACATTAACTACAATTGAAACATGTTTACTTGATAATGAATTCATAAATGAGTGCCTCAAGTCATGTGGTTGAATAATGTGGCCTGGAAATACTGCTTTTCTTAATTTTCTAGTTTAAATAAAAGCATCTTGACCTACCCAACCAGTGGAAGCTGTTTTGGGTCTATTTGTCTGGGAAATCTGTTTGATACACTAGCTGTGCAGAAATTACACACTTCACCTTTAAGTGTCCATCTCCAACCTCGTTGCTTCCCATTACCCAACTCACTACCTAAAATTCGAATCGCTTCTCATTCCCACTGACACTCAGAGTAATGTACGTGCGTGTTGTGTATTTCTTATTGATGGACTTACAGTCAGCCACCTGCATCCCCCAGCACACAGGAGGCCATCCAGGGCATGTTGTCCATGGCTAACCTGCAGTCATCAGACTCTTGTCTGCAAACGTCCTGGAGCAATAGCCAAGCAAAGAACAACTCGCACAGCAGCACAGCCAGCAAGAAGCCGAGCAGCATGGCCGGAGCAACGGCTAGCAACAGCAAGCGACCGGCCAAACGCTTGCCCAAGAAGACGCAAAAGAGCAGCAGCGTGGACAGTTTGGACATGTTCGATGATGACCAGGACCACCTGGACGCATGCTTTAAGGATTCTGACTACGGTAAGTTCTTCAAACGGATTCTTTTACTGTGCTAAAAGCGGTAGTTCACGCAAAATTGACTTTCTTTCTTCTGAGGAACGCAAAAGATATGTCGAAAAATGTCTCAGTGTCTTTGTCGTCCATACAATTAAGTGGTGTAATGTTGTTTGGACCCCAACATTTAGAAGAAATGAAGTCATGCAGGTTTGGAATGACATGAGGGTGAGTAAATGATGACATTTTCATTTTTGGCTGAACTATCCCTTTAAGAACCCATTTGGAGAACAGATCGCAATTCTCTCGTACCTTCATCTTGGATAGCTTGTTTGCACTATTATCAAGACCAATTAGTTCCTCTGAGACAATTTGTCAAGGATGTTTCATGATGACTTGGAATTGCCCAGGTGCCCTTAGCGCAAAGCCAAACAGTGTAAATCTGCTCTATCAACGTTCTGATTAGAGTTTGATTTTGACTTAAGGGTTCTCATTCATGGCAAAGTGACAGGCGCGTTTACTCTCGGCTAGAACTTTTCAATCCCCACTTTCTGAGTGGTCTCTTTTATAGCTTTTGTGAACCCCTTCCAAGAACAGCAAGACCATTAGTAGCCTGTTAATAATCCATTAGCATGAGTTTTAAACTGTTGTTTTAAATGCTTTTTGATCTGATACTATAATTAGTCATTACTAGCACGCACATTCCCGTTTGGACTCACACTAAGAGAGTTTTATCAAACACACGAGCATTCCTCTTTTCTGTAAACATTTTTTTTCTTTGTCTTGATAATTTAATTGTTGGAAATTGCGTGTTCCTGAGTAGTTGAGTTCAAAGAAGCTAGGTGCATGCAGGCCGAGGCAAGGCAAGGAACAGCTGCCGTGCATCTGTGTCACGCTAACATCCTGTCCAATGAGAAAATACTTAGCACTGTAGTTTATGGAGTGCAAAAACAGGGTGGTTTCTCATGTACAAGCTATGTGTTTAAAATTAATGTTTTTCAACATTGCACATTTACATTGCTTTCTTTAGCGACTTTAAACCATACATATGTCATTCCAAAATGAGAAGACATTCCAAAAGGAATGAAAATGGTGGCATCTGTAGAATTAGCTAATTTTTGCTTTTTGTAATCATGCATTTTAATTTATTTTTGTTTTGTTTGTTTATAAAGATAATATTGTTAAATTATTGTATTGAATTTATGCATGTGTTATTATGACTATTTTGAATTTATTACTCTTAATTTTACCATGAATATTTCTTAGATGCTGATATGGTGTTAAATGATAATTATGTCCCCCCCCTCCAGTTTATCCGTCTCTGGAATCTGAGGAGGACAGCCCCATTTTCAAATCAAGATCCAAAAAAAGGAAAAATACAGATGACACTCCATATAGTCCAACAGGTAGTGCAAAATCTACAGTTTCAGGTGGGAATCTGACTATAAAAATGTAATCACATGGGATTATATTCATACTGTTGCAGCACGAGTTGGGCCCACTGTACCACGACAGGAGAGACCAGCTCGGGAGGGGGCACGTGTGGCGTCCATAGAGACAGGATTGGCAGCTGCAGCAGCTAAATTGTCTCATCAGGTTAAAGCTTTATGTTCTTCAGTTCATTTAGTGCAACTGAAATGTTTATATATCAACAATAACTGATATTTGTCAGGGCATTTAATCTGCCAGTATAGAGATTGTCTGCATTTATTTTAACTGTACCCATGAATTGACAGAAAATATAGGCAAAAAGGGCTGTTAAAACATTTCTATTTTTAAATGCTAATTAATTAAAGTCCGTGGCCCAACTTTTAAAACACATAATAAATGTTAGAAATGTATTGCTGAAAGTGCATTACAAAGACTGTTAACTATGCAGTACTGAATTGTGGAGTTAGACTGTTACTACAGCCTACAGTTTGCTAGCTAGCTATGCCTTCATCACGTAAATGCATATTACCAAACATGTATGGCTGTGTAAATCCAAATAAGCTGCTAGAGGGAGCATCCATTCAAGTTGTAGTGGTATTCAGCGCCAGGTTCAGCGCCAGTTTTTCCCCCTATCATACAGCCATAGTAAATACAATGTTAAACAATTAATTTAATTACAATTTTGTGGATGTTGCATTTGCAGTCATTGCGTTGCACCATGCCATTCATTTACAGTGGGGTCCAAATTCCTGAGACCACATCGAGAACAGATAGTTGTATGATTTTGAAAGATTAGATTAGGATTTTGATGTAAAATGAATAAATATTTAACATCCTGCACAATTTAAGGTCACAGCTTTGTAGCACTGACCATGTGAACTCCTTTGAGCACAAGATGGTTTTTGGATCATTTTCAAATCATGCTGGAGAACATGATCATCAGGTTTTACACACACTTGTGGAGTTCATGCAGCTCGAGTGTCATTTAAAGTAAAAGAGATGAATACCAAGAAATTCTGAATCCTTTCTAATAGCTCCCATTTTTATAAGAAACATCTGTAAGACTGATTTAGCTAACTAGTTCTTGCTACAGGAGGAGCAGAAGATCAAGAAGAAGAAAAAGAGTACCAAAAAGAAGCCCGTGGCTGTAGAGGAGCCTCAGAAACTCTCTCATGACAGCAGCTCTCCAGAACCCGCCCCGGACTCTGAGACCAACCAGGGCGACCATGAGTACAGCACTGGAACGAGCAAGACCGCCGGAAGCTCACAACCCATGGCCCCCGGAGTCTTCCTCAGCCAGAGACGGCCTTCATCATCATCGTCATCTCAGAACACCTTGTCTGTCCCGCCAGCAAAAGTCGAACGTGGGAACTCGATGGACTCCAAAGGTGATTTTGGCCAAAACATACGGATCTTCTGTGATGAGTATTAATTCATGTTTAAAGGTTTGTTTATGTTGCATTGGCCAATATGAGAGTTGCAATTTCTGGATCTTTAATAATTTATTGACACAGCTGTGGCTTAATAATGCATTGCTGTGATCATAGAGTTGCAATGTTGTTGTTGCATATGCTAACCATTTTGCTTTGTCTCGCCCACAGCCAAGCGGCTAAAGAAAGGAATGGCAACGGCCAAACAGAGACTTGGGAAAATCTTAAAGATTCATCGTAACGGCAAGCTCCTGCTGTAATGTGGGCAATGGGCGACTCAGACTTTCTCCTGATGTTTATGGACCCGAGGACTGATCCCTCCCTCCCTCCCTCCCTCGATGAGCTGGGATGAGAGCATAAGGACTCAAACAGACGGGAACGTGAACAGGATCCCACAAGTTTTCAATTTCTAAGAAGAACATAGCTCAGATAGGTTTTTGCCTCTTCTTTTACTTTATCATTTTCAGATATTAAAAATGTACAAAATACCTGCTATTAATATTTTGTAAGAAGAATTTGTCTTGTTTTACTACGGCTATCAGTTTATCAGGGGTTGCTAATATATTCTAAGATACAGTACATAGCAGTCATTCCAAGATAAAGAAAGTATCCCTTGCATGTATTCCAGTTGCATGCATTGTTTTGAGGAGGGGAAAGGGTTGGTGGTAGGTTGTAGGTTGTAAATTCATTACTGCTTTTTGGATGTGGCTTATCATTGTCTTTTTTTTATTTTTTAACAAGTATACTGAAGACATGATTTTAAACTCCCTCATTTGGAATCTACTTTCCTTAATTCTTAAGAAAAATAGCTTTTTTATACGCGTTACCTACACGGGACAGCTGAAAAAGTACTTTTCTGTTTGCTAAGCACTATCACAGATAATATTTATTGACCTAATATAATTGTACATGCCATAGGTAGTTTGAAGCCAGAAGGCACTTACAAAACTTCAGTGAAGCACAAATATGAACTCATATTTTTAGTAATTAACAGCTATTATAAAATGACAGCTTTTTTATTTTATTTCTTTTTTTTCCCTACAAATACAGGAGGAATTTGTTTGTTTTTTTTATGGGGGAAAACTGTCAGCGTATATTTTGACAAATCATTAAACATGCATATCGATAACAAACCACATAAATTTCCCCCCTGTTGGTCTAGCAAATCAGTGTATCACATGAAAAAAAAGGCATACTAAACTTGTGCTGAATTGTTAGCACATCTTTTAAAATGTTTATATATTTTTGTTGTTTTTAATTTAGACATTGATACTACAATCAGTTTTATATCATACAGTTTTTTTATAGTTTGACAATGTAGCTCTTATTTCGGTTCTATTTTATGATACAAAACACTCGCCAAAAATAATGAAACACTACATGAATGAGATCTCTAGCACTGATGATAAGCCTCATCCATGACATTTCACTACATGGGGATACTTTCTCTCTTCTGTTTGTTTCACAGGCAGCACCAATTACCCTAGAATGAAATATGCATTTGCTTCACAGTACAGTATGTAGAATGTAGCCTGTATATAGCTTTTTAAATGACTACTTTTTGTATCCTTTTTTCCTTAATACTTCATTATACATTTTTACTAGTTTTTGCTAATTACAGACAAAAATATATATAAAGATATAGAAATAATCATTACCTTTTAAAATTTTTGTTAGATACACAATAGCTGAACTTTTTTAACCATTGTTTTGTTTTCATTTCATTGTTACATTAGACAAAAGGTGTTGCCTGGAGAACAAAATAAACAGTGTAACATTTATTCTCATATGGCCTTACATGCAGAAAACCATGTGTATTATTATTCATTTATGATGGGGGAGAAGAAAATAAAACAACGTTTCTACGACCAGCCTGACATTTGAGCTAAAATACCCCTGATGGATTTAAAAATTATTTTACTAGCACCATGTGAAGTGTTTTCTGTGTCAGTGATGTAATTTATTAATGTTTGTAGCCTTTTATACTTGTATAATTCTTAAGAGGTTTTGTTTTAAATATTTTATCAGTCTGTGAGCCCCTTAGGACACTTCTATCATTAACATTGGGCGGTAGTTCCTTTTTTTTTTGTCTTAGCAAAACCACGTCTTTATTGTTTTCATCAAATCAAGTGCAACTGCTCATCAATACGATATGTTACATTATTATTATTAAGCAGCTTTTTATAAAGATCCATACCATCATGCCATGAGTTTTATTTTGGTAATAGAGTATGTACATTCTTAACCAGGTTTACTGTGCTCTTTAATTGCAGTGTTTTAGTTACCAATGTAAATCTTGTATCCACCTTTCCGAATCGAAACACTCAGAATCTTTGTCAATGGAACTATTTCAGGTTTTTATTTGTACAAAATGTGTGTTGCTTGGTTGTGGTTTATTTTTATATGTTCAAACAATTAAATGCATCCACTGTTTCATGGCAGTGAATGATACTTTTGTAGTAGTGCACTCTGTTTTTCTGACTTGCAAAGAAACATTTCGTCATGCGTTTCTACAAATGTCTTTCTTTCTTGCTGTTTATTTTTCAACTTTTGTATTAGGCTTTATTGTCCCATGCATAATTTGTTTTTCTAACTGCAGTGAGTCGCTCATTATGTATTTAAGTCTGTTCCCAAGCCATAACGGCACACAAAAGTCAGTTTTGGTAACATGTTCTTCCACCATTCATGTGGAATGGCAGAGTTACACACGTTCTCTGGAACATGCTGTGATAATTACTTTTAAATGGGCTCATGCTACTGTACCATTCAGGTCTGATGCCCTGGAGAAACTCTCAACTCGCACACAATCCCCCCATTTAGAACCACATTGTCCACTGGGAGCCAAGCTGCACTTTTTGCTTTTGTTCATTAATACACAGCTAAAGCCAAAACAGCAGTGAGACCAGCCCACGGCTCCGGCCAAATCATTAACATGAACCAAGCCAAGGTCAACACTGTTAATACTCTAGTCGTATAGTTCAAATATACTATTATTTGAAACACTGTTCATATGTATAAGAGGATGTGTGTAGAATAATATTGCTCTCCTGATATATTTAGCTCTGTGTAAATTGCCTTTCTCTGTTTTTCCTTTATTTCCTAGTGGCTTCCAATTGTACTTATTTTAACATATTTTGCTCTCCTCTTGCTCCGGTTTACGAGGATTGGAGGGGACATGCAGAGAGCCACCAGGTGGAGATAGACATCCCAGAAAATACGTCTGTTGCTTCTCAGCGGAAAGGGTTGACAGGTACATCTGCTCAATTTATGACATCAGTTAGGATTTTTACAGATCAAAATAAAAGTAATTTCTGTGAGTTTATGCTCTAGAATGTTTATGCAGCAATTATTGTACTGCACAAAAGAAGAAGGTTTGTCATTGATGGGTTTTTTGAGCTCATTTGGAGAGGAAATACAGAAAAATGTTAACCTAGTTCAAAAACAATTGTCCATAAGCAAACAATTACTGTACAAATGTGGCCTCAACCAATTTCACATTTTTTCATGTTTACTTTTTCCTTTATTTCTTCCCTTTGGTCTTCAACGTTACACACAATCCCAAATAAATCTTAATGGCATGACATGCATTTCAAATAATTTAGGATAAAACCATATTTGAGTAGGTATTTGTTATTGTTGGGAGTATGTGGCAGGGTTCCACTCGCAACATGAAAATGCTGATTTTTGTCATCGACATCTGCCACGTATCACACACAGTGCAGAAAACGCCTCAGCTCATTGCCTCACAGTAAACCAAACCCCCCAGCAAAGTAGCACCCATGTCCCCCCTAAGTACTTTGTAGCATATTAATGATGTTTATCTCTTGAGAGGAATTGCAGAAGAGGCCCGTATATCAGGCCTAACTTGTTCCTGCCACCAGTTTGTTTGTCTGTGCACAGCAGTGTTTAGCAAACATTGTTTTAGCAGTTAGTTAACATCAGAAAAAGCAGTGCCATTTCAAAAAGATTTAGTATGACTGATTTGGAAGAAGACTGGTGGTTAAGCTCTTAAATATATCATTAAAAAATTATTTCATAGAGAACATTAACAAAGAACCTTAACATCTTCATTCATGGGTTCTGTGGACAAATATGTTTTAATGCTGTTTAAGCCAATTAATAAATAAACTGATTTATTTACCATGTAATTTAATTCAATCTTACTTCAACAGTAAAAAATTTGAACACACCTACTTGTTAATTATTGTTTATGTATGTATTTATCTTATTACTACTATTACTATACACATTTTAGAATAGTATTCACCAAAATATGAACGTTTTCATAGATTACAGATTTGTTTTCTTCAGTATCTGGTCCAACTTGAAAAAAAAATAAATAAATAAGTACAAATTTACTTCTAAATAAATTCACATTTATATTTTAATTATTTCTTACATTTTTTTTTTTTTTACAAAACTAACTTAAATTATTTAAACATGCTGTAAGCCTTTAGAAAACTTTTTAAGATCATAGAAAACATGAATTAATCATGAAGTGTGTTCAAATGTTTGGCTGGTAGTATTTCCAAATGTACTGTTAAATAGATTTGCAAAAATGAATAAGACAGTACTTACATTTAAAATATATTCTTCATCCACAGAGACATCTGTCCGGTGTCCTCAGAGTGTGTGTTATTGTTCAGCTTGTGGACGGCAGATGGCTAAAGCAATGCAGGACATTCCCCTTGCCAAAAAATCCCAGAGAAAAAAACACCCGAACAGGCATGTTGGCTACGTTGAGAAAATTTTTTTTTAAATCATTAATCGGCACTTTATCAGTTTGCAGTGGATATGGATGATTTGTTTAATATTTTAATGGTTCTGATGAAACGGTACAGGTAATCAAATAATTATTTGATGTTATTTTATTTATATGATATTTTATGCTTATTTAGGACAAGATCTACAAACCTATTCTTTTTGTCCTTTTATTTTATGGAGCATTTTCCCTTTAGGCCTATACCTGTTTTACAGCACTGTCACTGGGCTTAAAATCATTTCTGGGTCCATTAGGAATTAATTATAGGTGCCTTTAAGGAGGGCAAGTGGTTTCATAATTGCAGTGTCAGGGGAGTCCAGGTGGGATCTGCTGAGTGTCATATTTGAGCTTATCTCATGGTGATCATATGCGGACTGCCCGCCTCTCACTGTGATTTCAGTAAAAGCCCTGTGGTCTTATTAACAAGCCCCCAGTGGTTCAGTGAAACGTGCCATGCAGAAGATGCTTTAATTGCACTGGAATGTTTGAGTAAGTCATGTCTTTGTGTGGAGTATTGGTGGTCTTCAGCCTCACTGTAGGGTCTTAGAAGTTACATTCCTCATGGTTCCAGGAAATTGTGCAGAGGGGAGCAAGATCCCAGTGATGCCCCTGAAGAAATCTTTTAGCGACTTTCTGTTTTATGTTTGTTTGTCTATGACAGGGGTGGCGAACTCCAGTCCTGGAGAGCCGCAGCCCTGCAGAGTTCAGCTCCAACCCTAATTAAAACTCACCTGCCTGTAGCTTCCTAGTAACTGTTCAGACCTTGATTAGCTTGTTCAGGTGTGTTTGATTAGGGTTGAAGCAAAACTCTGCAGGGCTGCGGCTCTCCAGGACCGACATTCGCCACCCCTGGTCTATGAGGACCGTACAGTATATGCCAGTAAGATTTTTTTTTAAAAAGAGATTAATACTTATATTCAACAAGGATGCATTAAATTGATCAAAAGTGACAGTAAAGACATTTATTATTATTCAAAATATTTTAATTTTGAATAAATACAGTATTGTTCTTTCTCATTTTTTATTCATAAAAGAATCCTCAAAAACTGTATCACTGTTTCCATATTAAGCCAACTGTTTTCAAGGTTGTTAATAATAAGAAATGTTTCTTGAGCAGCAAATCAGCATATTAGAATGATTTCTGAAGTATCCTGTAACATTGAAGACTGGAGTAATGATGCTGAAAATTCAGCTTTACCATCACAGGAATAAGTTACATTTTTTAATATTTTACAATATTTAATTTTAACTGTAATATATTTCACAATATTACTGTTTAATAATGCAACCTTCGTAAAAAAATAAGATACTGTTTTCAAATATATACAGTGGGTACGGAAAGTATTCAGACCCCCTTAAATTTTTCACTCTTTGTTATATTGCAGCCATTTGCTAAAATCATTTAAGTTAATTTTTTTTCCTCATTAATGTACACACAGCACCCCATATTGACAGAAAAACACAGAATTGTTGACATTTTTGCAGATTTATTAAAAAAGAAAAACTGAAATATCACATGGTCCTAAGTATTCAGACCCTTTGCTCAGTATTTAGTAGAAGCACCCTTTTGATCTAATACAGCCATGAGTCTTTTTGGGAAAGATGCAACAAGTTTTTCACACCTGGATTTGGGGATCCTCTGCCATTCCTCCTTGCAGATCCTCTCCAGTTCTGTCAGGTTGGATGGTAAACGTTGGTGGACAGCCATTTTTAGGTCTCTCCAGAGATGCTCAGTTGGGTTTAAGTCAGGGCTCTGGCTGGGCCATTCAAGAACAGTCACAGAGTTGTTGTGAAGCCACTCCTTCATTATTTTAGCTGTGTGCTTAGGGTCATTGTCTTGTTGGAAGGTAAACCTTCGGCCCAGTCTGAGGTCCTGAGCACTCTGGAGAAAGTTTTCGTCCAGGATATCCCTGTACTTGGCCGCATTCATCTTTCCCTCAATTGCAACCAGTCGTCCTGTCCCTGCAGCTGAAAAACACCCCCACAGCATGATGCTGCCACCACCATGCTTCACTGATGGGACTGTATTGGACAGGTGATGAGCAGTGCCTGGTTTTCTCCACACATACCGCTTAGAATTAAGGCCAAAAAGTTCTATCTTGGTCTCATCAGACCAGAGAATCTTATTTCTCACCATCTCACAACTCCATGCGGGCTTTCATGTGTCTTGCACGGAGGAGAGGCTTCCGTCGGGCCACTCTGCCATAAAGCCCCAACTGGTGGAGGGCTGCAGGGATGGTTGACTTCTACAACTTTCTCCCATCTCCCGACTGCATCTCTGGAGCTCAGCCACACTGATCTTTGGGTTCCTTCTTTACCTCTCTCACCAAGGCTCTTCTCCCCCGATAGCTCAGTTTGGCCAGACGGCCAGCTCTAGGAAGGGTTCTGGTCATCCCAAACATCTTCCATTTAAGGAATGGAGGCCACTGTGCTCTTGGGAACCTTAAGTGCAGCAGAAATTTTTTTGTAACCTTGGCCAGATCTGTGCCTTGCCACAATTCTGTCTCTGAGCTCTTCAGGCAGTTCCTTTGACCTCATAATTCTCATTTGCTCTGACATGCACTGTGAGCTGTAAGGTCTTATATAGACAGGTGTGTGGCTTTCCAAATCAAGTCCAATCAGTATAATCAAACACAGCTAGACTCAAATGAAGGTGTAGAACCATCTCAAGGATGATCAGAAGAAATGGACAGCACATGAGTTAAATATATGAGTGTCACAGCAAAGGGTCTGAATACTTAGGACCACGTGATATTTCAGTTTTTCTTTTTTAATAAATCTGCAAAAATGTCAACAATTCTGTGTTTTTCTGTCAATATGGGGTGCTGTGTGTACATTAATGAGGAAAAAAAATTAACTTAAATGATTTTAGCAAATGGCTGCAATATAACAAAGAGTGAAAAATTTAAGGGGGTCTGAATACTTTCCGT
>NW_015505199.1:30399-141163 GCF_001515645.1 Sinocyclocheilus grahami | reverse complement strand
AATGGCTGAATGGCTGCAATATAACAAAGAGTGAAAAATTTAAGGGGGTCTGAATACTTTCCGTACCCACTGTATATATATATATATATATATATATATATATATTAATATGGGGGGGGGGCGGCTATATGCATGTTTAATAGGTCAGGGTTAAATTGCAACATTTTTATGCAATATGTTACAGGTATAGTTACAGGCTCTTGAAGACCCCGGCTGTACAATAACCACTAATGACACAGATAGGTTCAAACTAAATGAGCTGACATACTGAGATGTTTTGAAGCTGTTTGACTAGCTATGAGGTTATAAGTGTGGATACTAGAACTGATTAAATAAGTGGGTCTCACAGAGTGGAATATTCCACCTGCAAAAGATACTTTAAAAAAAAAATTGTAAATGTTGCAGACTTTGCGCCAGAACTTTATGAATGGGCATATCTATGCCTCCATTAGCCAAAAAGCTTTTGCCATCAGGTCTTTAAACTCTCTGTGACCCCCATTCACATGAGCGGCTGTGAAGTGTTTCACACTGTAGTGTGATCAAATCCTTGTGACGTGAATAAACATCTATAATCGCAACCTTTCAGTTTGGCATAAACAGAGAAGCCCAGCGCCAGATGCAACAAATTTAGGGTTGAGGCTCACAAATGCAAACATCTGGTCTTTTACCATACATATGAAACCAGCCATTTTCTATGTAAGCAACCCCAATGACCATAAGGAAACACTTGGGCTGTAACTTAAGAGTAGAGTCAGTGTCCCCAAATAACAACGGTTTGACCCGCAAGTTAATTAAAAAAAACTAGTATTTAGTGGATCGTACATTTCCACTTATCAAAAAAGTCTGTAGTATCATATTTATATTTTTTACGCAATGATTCTTCACCGTCTGTCCCCAGATCTAATAATACATATATTCTGCTTATCACTTTTGATATCATAATCATACATGAAATTAAAACCGTAATCCCATTCTGCCTCACAAAAATCGGAACGAAAAAAAACCGTTGTGCAAGGATTCTGTTCAGCTGGCGCTGGGAGTTTCCCAAATACAATTACTCTGTTTACATGCAGTAGTACAAGATGGAAATTGCTTTTGAAAGTGTTTTCCAAGGACACAGTTTTGTAAGAGTCATATGCACAAAATTATTTAGATGAAACTGAGTACCACTCCATGCATTGGCAAGTAAGAAGGGCCGTTTTCAGCCGACCTTTAGCAAATGCTCACTTAATCCAGCTGAAGAGAGAGGCTTCTATGACAGCCCTCATTGTCAGAAGCCACAAAGGCTGAGCACCCTCCTTAACTCTGAAGTGCAAGACTTCTTTGAGCGCAAGGCATATAAACAAACGTGTCCAAAAGACTCTATAATCTTCCATAATATTTGACATTCCCTCCACCACCTACTGTATACCAACTATAGGCCTTTAAACAGAACGAATATGAATCATCATTGTACCACACACCGATGGTGGTCAACTGTCTTTCATTATGCATCATTTTGGTGATGCCGATTCAAATGCACTTTAAAATTGGCCCCGCTCTCCACAAAGTTGGTTTATTATTTAGTAGACAGACGCTAGACTCTCTCAGGCCAGATGTGTGTAGCAGATATCTAAATCATTAGGGCTCTCTTTCTGCCATGTGCCACCCCTTGGTTCTCTGCCCTCTGAACCCTGAAGGTCAAGCGGCTGTGAGCTCTGTGACCCCCAGCATTTCCTTCCAATATTAACAGGCTTGTTATGTCGTCAAACGGGCCTGATATAGACCATGGCCTAATTTGGAAAAAGCCCAATCAGTGCGAACAGTTCCAGAGTTCAGTGCTTCGGCCTCAGAATGGCCGAGGCTTTCAAGTGTCCAATTGAGAGGCATAATGATAACACAGAGAGGAAGTGTGGGGCATTTTGGGGAGAAATTATGTGGTCATATGCCCGCCGGCTGTAATGCCTCAGTTAAATTCAGCTAAGTTGCACTTTTAGGCTATGGGAGAATGAATCGAGTTCGTTTATGTTACAGAAATGAATGTGGCACAGTCGTATTAAAGCTTTTCCAGCCTGATGTGAGGCAGACCACTACAACTGACAGGGATTATTCTTCGCTCAATTTTGGTCAGTTTAAAGTGGAGCGTTTAAAAAGGAGCATTTCAGCCACAAGTATGCGGCATATCTAAATAATTATCAGAGCACTGACAGGCGTTCTGTTTCAGATGAGTTTTGAAGTTCTTAGAAGGAGACAGGCATCTGTTTTGGAAGTATTTGATTCTGTCTGAGAGATCTGATATTTATTTATCAGTGGTATTTCACTTCAATTACATAAATGCTGGATGACAACAACAACAAAAAAGCCTCAAAAGTTATTAATATAAAATAGAAACAACCAAGGTCTTTGTGTGCTTTCAGTTGCATATCTGATTCTGCAGCTAATAGTGAACCCTTGCCCAGGTCAGATCTCATTTAACACCAAAAGGGTGTATGGCAAAAATCACCCATGTCACATTCTCCACCTTGGAACACGCAGCAGACGCAAGGTGCTCATTCTCCAACCTTTCTTGCCTGACCTTTGGCTTTCTGGAGTGTAAATAATTGTTGAGTCTTTTCTTTAAACAAAATTGGAGAGCTTGCGGAAACGGTGGCTGGTTTAGCCTCTTGCGTCTGGCTCGGGTGCTTTCACATCGTCACACAAAGCCAACATTATCACACCTCTCGTTCTTTACAGATTGGGTTCAGGATAAATATGCAATGGAGTCAATAGAGACTTAAAACGAATTTGAACTTTTTGAGTTGACAGATTTAAGAGAACATTTCTACTTGATGTTTAAGAAGTCATCATCATTTTTATTTAAATATGTATGTGCAGAAATAAATGAATAAATAAAACTACACAAACACTGAAGGTGCTTTTTAAAGGGCTGATTCTGTGGTGAGAATCAATCTTTAACATGTCTTCAGTCCAATGTAATGTGATTCAGCCATAATTACAAAGAAACAATACACTTAAAATATACGCTTGTTAAAACAAGCTGATATTGGGATATGGCATCTAAATTTGAATAAAATGAAAGTAAAATTATATATATATATGGATTATATATCAAATCAAATATAATATCAAATTATTATTTGATTTGTGATCATGTTTATGGGTGTTAAATGTCTGGTTTCATTTGAATAAGAAGGTTATCTTGTTTAATATGATGTATAATATCTCTTACCATAACAAGAGTTTATTAGAATATGTTTTATGTATTCTGTATTTGTTTCCAGCTGCATTTGATGAATTAAAATGTGCCCTGTATGCCTATTCTGAATTAAAACGTTAAAAATAAAACGGTAGTTGTGGTAACTCTGGTAAACTGGACAAAAATCCATTCTGTTTTGCAGGGTAAATATCATTTCAACACTTACCCCGCATCATCAGTGGCAGGCTGCACTTGACTCGGCTCATCCCGCCCACACGCGCTCTATCTGCCGCTTTAATCAGGAAAACAGCCGCGGGTGTTTGTGCAGCAGAAATGGACCGTGACTTCTGATGGCGGGAAGATGGATACGGGCGCATCGTCACCAATTGATGCTATCGCGCCCAGCGTGAAGGGCTGAGCCGCTAATTACCGTCTGCGGTGATCAAACCCTGGATGACAACAACACCTGCGGGAACACCGCGGATCATCTGCCCTCTAGTGCCCAGTAAACATGCTGCTGTTACCGCAATTCTGTGGCGGCCAATACGCGCTCACAAACTGCGCTCTGAGCAATACAGGCGACCCCGGGGCTAGTTGTCACTTTTTTTTCTCCTGTAAATTTTTCCCATTCCCAAGGTAGGTTTATTTTTTTTAGTAGTTTGTATAGACACATTCTTTAGAGTCTTGCCTGCAAAAAAAACTATTCAACGTTTCCACCATCGGAAAAATTATGATTTCTTCATTAAAGGGACACTGTAGGCTACTATAGAATTTGCTTTTAAAATACTGAACTTTTCAGCAAATCTTTATGAAACAGCAAAAATGTATAAGGTAACACGAAAAAAATGTTTTATGTTTTGGTCAACATAAGTGATAACTTGTATTATAAAATTATACCTTATCTTAACTTATAAAGACATTTAGGCTACATTTATAGAATCCTGAGAGTTTAAACTTTTTGTAAAAATATGCATTAAATAAATACTTGATATATTTGATTAACTATAGTATTTAATCAATTATGTATCCTGATGAATGGTTTTTTTTTTATTAGTATTTATTGTTTCCAATGTGCTACTGAAATTAGACTTTTATGTCTAACTCAAAATATATATATATTTTAAAAAAAAGTAAATATTTGGGAAATGCTTGCAAAATGAGATCCATCGCATTGGATTACTGGGATTAAATAAAATCCAAACAGAATGCAGAATTGGGAGTCTTGAAAGTCTGTGTTTGCAGTAATTCACAGTAATTACACTCCATCATTTCATTTGTTAAACTCATGGAGTCCTTAGGAAATGCCATCTGCTTTGCCAAGCGTGCATGAAGCACAATTTTGGGGTCTATGAATAAATAAACACTTCCCCACCGGGCAATAATAATTCATGCGTTTTTGTCTCTGAGCAGGGCATAGATGACTCAAGGAATTCATATGCAATGCATTCCCCCGAATTAAATCTATAAATAGACGGCAGCAATCACACAAAATAAATGAACTGCCAAGCAAAACTATTTACAAGCAGAGCAGAATCCCTGCAATTAAAAGCAAATTTGTTGCATGTTTGAGTAAGTGGTAGCAGATAGGACACCGAAGCAGCTGGCTGTGACAGACGGATTCGGAGTGCTCTTTCAGCTCTTTTTCGCGTGGTCATGGCTCTTAGGAACATCGGCAGAGAACAAAACAGCCACTCCACTCGAATTCCTTACCATTTTACACCAGAGAGTGAGTTGACAGACATCTGCAGGGGCCATTATGCCGGACAATTATGATGTCAGGGACCATTTGCTATAGACGAGTCACTTTCAAAATATACGGTTTTGTAGCCCACTGTAATCACTAAATCATTGTGTCTTATGTAAATACCCACATTGTTTAACTGTATTTCATTGTTTATGGAAATGCTATGACACTGGAAATATCAAATATCTCATAAGTGAAATGTAAATGGTTTCAAAATGAATTGGATGAAAAATAATATATAAATATCATAATTTTGTTAATGGACATTTACCTTTGTCTTATTCTGACCCTTTACCATAAGACTTAGTTCATTGCAAAAAAAAGTATTTTTGTATTGTTTTCCAGAACAAATATCTAAACATTACTAAATTGAGATACATTTACTTGAGAATCCAAATGACAAGATTTTAAGCCTTCTGAAAAAAATGTGTAACAATTATACGAGTTTATGCTTAAAACAAGAAAAAAATATCTTTATTAGAGTAAAAATAATCTTATTTTTCTTAGCCCACTGGCAAATATTTGTTCTTGTTTTAACCATAAACTCATTTAATTTTGATATTTTTTTTCTTTCAGAAAAAAAATTCATTTTACTTCTCAAGTAAATATATCTTGATTTAAAAATGTTTATTTTATATATATATATATATATATATATATATATATGTGTGTGTGTGTGTTTGATATGGCAAAAAAGACAAAAATACTAAGAAATCATTTTTTGCAGTGTCTTTCAATATCTTCTGATAAAATGCTTATATGTGTTTATATAAATTCAGAAATCTAAAAATTAGTGATCAATGAACAAAGTGAAATTTCCTTAAAATGAAGCAACAGGTATCTGCCTATCTTTCTATCTCTCACACCACCTCTTTTGCTTCTCTCTTCCTCTGGGTGACCCAGTGGGACAATAAGGCAATGACTTGCTAGAAGCAAAACCTTTAAAATAAACAAACCATTAGGCTGTGTTCTGAGGGGAACTAGTGCTGCAAGAAGCCTGAGTGATTCTAATTCAGGTGAATTGCAGACAAATTTCACAGGCAACTTGCAGCTGTGATAATAGCAACCAGTCTAGAGCCTGCACAGTGTCCAGACTAGAACCCAGAACCTTGGTACACTCACACAGCCCAGTGTTCTGGTTCATAACACAACACCTCGCAGAGCACACAAGCTTTAGTGTGTGTGCATACGTGTTTGTGTGTGCGAGGGGGTGGGGGTGGGTGTCAGGAAGACAAAGAGGGAAAAACTTAGTGCCATGTTTTTGTACCTGGGAAGCGTGTTTATGTTCCTTTTCTCTGGTTTCAAAGTGTGTGTTCCAGACTGTAGAGGAAACCAGAATTATTAAAATTAAAGTGCTTTGATTGAATAGTGTTTTTCCTGCATCTGGCACAAACCGTTTAAGTTTTAGCTTTTGCCGTTACAACAGGCATGCTGGTCTTTTTGAATGCCCAATGATGTGTCAAAACTATTTGATTTTAAGTTGTGCATTTATGACCAAACACTATAGATATCTCTGGTGTCTAAGGGGCAGTTGTGGCCTAATGGTTAGAGCGTCGGACTTGTAACCCATTGGTCGTGGGTTTGGGTCTTGGTACCGGCAGGAAGGTGAGACCCTTGAGCATGGCACTGAATGCCCAACTGCTCCCTGGGTGCCACAGCAACAATGGCTGCCCACTGCTCCACTGCTGTGTGCGTGCACTTGGATGGGATAAATGCAGAGCAATTCATGTCACGTCACTTTCAATAAGGTTTAGCTTATGTTTCTACTCATTCATATGAAAAATCATCAGACTGGCTCATGTTTCAGCAAAGTTTCTCATTTAGACAATGTCTGTTAGCTTTAAAGGGTTAGTTCACCTAAAAATGAAAATTAGCCTGTGTTTTACTCACCCTCGAAGCATCCTAGGTGTATATGACTTTCTTCTTTCAGAAGATTTCTTTCAGCTATTCTAAGCTCTATCATTGCAGTCAGTGGGTGTTGCAGTTGAACAGTCCACAAGTTGTCAAATAAAGCACACGCATTCAATATAAAACGCCGCTCACACGGCTCCGGGGGATGAATAAAGGCCTCCTGTAGTGAATCCGTGCGCATTTGTAAAAAATAAAAATAAAAATCCATATTTCAAACGTAATAAACACTTTTCTCTCACTTCCAGTATCTGTCATATGCGGAAGGCATTCCGGCAGATGACACAGGACGTATGTGCAGCGCACACGCCTCTGAGAAATGCTAGTCTTGCTAGTTTGTTTATAGGAGCAAAGGAAGCAAAGTTTCCTTACTTTAGCAAAGGAAAACCAGTCTCCTCTTTGCTGGCTTATATCGAAATCCTCCAACATTTTTCTTTGCAAATCCTGGGTTTGTACTTTTAATTTGTGACCGGAGTTTTGTTTTGTTCTCTCTCCGCATTCGTCACTTTTACTCGACTCACGCAACACCGACGTCCTGCGTCATCCGCCGGAACGGCTTCCGCGTATGACAGAAACCGGAAGTGAGAGAAAAGTGTTTATTACGTTTGAAATATTGATATTTTTCTTACAAAAACACATGGATTCGCTACGGGAGGCCTTTATTCACCCCCAGGAGCCGTGTGAGGCACGTTTTATTATGGATTATGGATGCGCACGCTTTATTTGACAACTTGTGGACTGTTCAACTGCAACACCCGCTGACTGCAATGATAGAGCTTGGAATAGCCAGGACAATTTTTAATATAACTCTGACTGGATTTGTCTGAAAGAAGAAAGTCATATACACCTAGGATGCCTCGAATGTGAGTAAAAAACAGGCTAATTTTAATTTTTGGGTGAACTAACCCTTTCGATACTCTAAAGTTGACAAACAGGGTTAACTTCTGAATATTTTAGCAAATAAAAGACCAAAAATATTGATGACTTATCTTGCACTCAGGGGCTTATTCAATTTTTCATACCCTTAAATGCTCTCTAGAATGTGCCCTTCCTTTTACCACCTGCTACTGAATTATCAAACAGCAAATCGTGATCTCTGAATGTGAATACTATATGTACTGTTTTGATGAAAAACTCCTCAGCAGTTAATAAAGTAGCTATGTTTTAAAATTATGCAGGTGTGTGGTATGATCGCCATATGGGTATTGTCATGTGACCTATGAAGTCAGCCACATCGTTATTGTCCACCATTTACAAAAATGAGCATTTCAGGATTGGCAGAAGCAGTATTTTTCGCCTACTGTTTTATTAGCAGTGGCCATATTTTGTCAATTAATGATTATAGAATAATAACAATACATTTTATTATTATTATATTACATATATCAGTAATACAAAACTTGAAACAATTTTTTTTCCAGTGCATTTATAAGCTGGTAAATAGTAATTGACGTCATGATGTCATGTGCATTCAAATCACTTTGACTTGGCCAAAGATTGTTTGATTGTAACTAGTTTGATTGTAATAAATAAACAAGACCCTGCATCCATAGCTTCCACAATATTTTTTTACTGAGACGTCTCGGATACTCGACCAGGGCTCAAAGATTTTTGGTTCCATTCACATGCGTTCAATTCGTAGACCACATGACAATGCCAACATAGCGGAACGTATTCATACTACAGTACACACATACACAGTTTTTTATAAAACGTACTTAATTAATAGGTTAGTTCACCCAAAAATGAAAATTCTGTCATTAATTACTCACCCTCGTGTTGTTCCAAACCCGTAAGACCTTCGTTCATCTTCGGAACACAATTTAAGATATTTTTGATGAAATCTGAGGGCTCTCTGACCCTCCCATAGACAGCAAGGTAACTACCACATTCAAGGTCCAGAAAAGTACCAAGATGATCGACAAAGTAGTCCGTGTGACATCAGTGGTTCAACTGTAAAGTTACGAAGCTATGAGAATACTTTTTTGCGCAAAGAAAACAAAAATAACGACTTTATTCCACATTTTCATCTCTACTGCATCACTTGTGGACGCGCGTTCACGACAGTACCATGATGCGAGTGTATGGTAAACGAGTCTCACCATTTTGGCTTCTAACATGTCATTACTTTACTTAAATTGCCAAACCCAACAATCTGGCATCCTCTGGTAAGATTGAGGGTGTGTGTGTACGCGGAATGCTGATGTACCCAAACTAACCCTTGACTGTTCGTAAACAGTCTGTCCTTTCTCAAAAGTGCCTAAGATAATTGCTCTAGGAAGTGCAATTGTAGCAGAACTACCCAATTTGGCATTGAGCTTCTAGCTGTATGCTTGGGTGATCCTAATTGCTGTGGGACTGTGCATTTATTATTTCTTTATCTGTAGTCACACCCTCCCCCAATACCGCTAACAACTGCAGGCAAAACTAAATTACATTTTAGTTTTTTTTTTTTGACGTGATTAACCTGAAGAACATGAGCAGGTTGAAACATTTTTGCAAGATGCTGTTTAGGGGTGTTTCTAGATGGAAAAATAAATCAATCATTTTTTTTGGCAAATAACAGTTTTTAATTAATTTTGTGGACTTCACAGTGCATCAGATGTCATTTAATTATTATTATTATTGAAATCTCTAAGATCAAATATTCTATCCAAAACTTGGCTTAAGTCTGGTTCACTCAGACTGAATAGGCTATTAAAATCAGTCAGCGAAATACATCCGTTATATTTGTTAAAACTGCACCTTTTTGATCAAGGAAGAGATATCATGAAAACGCAACACTGACTATAATTCAAATGATTAAATTCTGTTCAATTATGCTGAATAATAAAGATAGTTCAAATGTAGGTTTATTAATGAGAGTATTAAATAATACCTCCATTTATTATTATTATTAATATTCGATTTTGCACTAATATACAAACCTGTATACACATTTGGCTACTCAGATACTCTTAAATTTTGGTGTTGAAACTGTTTTTACATAAACAGGATAATGCAAAATGCTAGTGACTAATAGCCTATCAGAGACATGCACCCCGACAGCATTTGAGAGAGGTCAGCTGTAGTCATTAAGTTAATGTTCGTCCACAGTTTGGGCTAAACACAGCACCTTTTATGGAATTATCATAATTAGTCTAACCATTAGCCTTAATGGGGAGTAATGGCCAGTTATATGTTATTTGGTAAAACAACATGCCAGAGGCCGAAGGTGTTTTATTACGTCTCTATATTAAGCGTGTTCTGGAAGGTAGAAAATGTTTCCAGATCGAGGGCGAAGTTGGCTCTGTGCTAATTCAGTTTCCACATCAAGCAAAGGAAGGACCACCCACTAAGAAAGTTCGACTTGGCAAGTCTGTTTGCTGTGACTCAGTTTAAGTTTGTGTGAATGTGATTGGACTTTTATGAGAAGCTCAACCTCGTTTGATAAGGGTGCATTTTCCTTTTCGTTGGCATCATGAGCGCTCTAATCTCATTGATTAATTCAGTACAATCCATAGTAGTGCTGAGAAAACCTTGTACGAAACCACAACAAAAACCTTTCCATTGAAAATGAGTGTCAACTATTTATCCAAATAGCATGATGTATGGGAAAACCATAACCTCTGGCATTGCTATGCACTTCAATCATTTCTTTTTTCTTTTTTTAATGTTGGTTGTTTTATTCTGCGTTGTTCATTCCTTCGCTGCCCCTCTAATTGCATGTTTGCATTTCATTCCCTTTGGGTTACCCCATAGAAAAGCTTCTGAACGACAAGAAGAACATGGCATCAGAAGGTAACTCTCATTCCAGCGGATGGGATCAAGCTTGTTAATCAAATGCTTTCCAGATCACACTTGAACTGGAGTAATTACTCTTTCCGAAGGAGCCGCTGCACACAAAGGCTTTTGTAAACATGTCCAATAACTACTTTAATTGGCGCGCAGGTTGGCTAACAACCGGCTATTTGGTGTTTGAGGTAAAAAAAGAAAAGAAAAAAAGTGTGAAATATGAATGAAACGTCGCTGGGTTCTCTGTCTGAGAGATTTATGATGCATTTATCAACTCGTTTTATGCCACAGTTGGTGTTTAAGCTTGGTCATGGGCCATTTGCTCCACACAAGCACCATCTTTCTTCATTTGACTGCACGGTGTCAGCGCTTGGAAGACATTTCCACAGCAAGAGTGCCGTTTCAAAAGCCCCTGTCCTCCTCTTAGATAAACCTACTCTGGAGATGATGTATAAGGATCTAATTGCATTTCAGCTACATATTTCCTACCAAAATGACTTTATTGTGCAATGTTATTGAGGTTAGGGGGTCACAGATCCATTTCTGTTGGTCGTGACATGCAAAAAACAGAACCCAACAGAGGTGTCTTTTAAACCATTTCTGCAGGTCACTTGTAGAATGATAATGATACTCAAAAAGAGGGTGAAAAAAACACAATAGAACATAGACAGTTGGTGGAAAGGCTTGTGAATTTTTACTTTTATTTTATTTGTATCTTGTTTTATTTTGTGGACAGCAGTGTCCACATTCAGTTTGAATATATCCTTGTTTGGAAATTTACTTAAATTATGAGCTAAGAGAAATAGTAATAAAAAGGATTAAACATAATTTACAATATTATTATTATTATTAATAATAAAAATAACATATATATATATATATATATATATATATATATATATATATTGTCATTATTATTCAAAAACCTTTTTAGTTTTATTATTTTTATCTTTTAAAAAAACAGATAAAATAATCAATGCAACTGCTATATCAGATGAACATGCTGGGGTCTGGAACACGTTTAACTGACAAAACAAAATCAAATCAAGGCTTACTGACACACTACACTCATAACATTAGATCAAAAGAAAATAACCAATTAGGCCTAGACAACGACATATTATCTGCTGTGCTGAAGGTACAACTACAACATAATTAGTTTATTTTTTTTGTTTCATTTTTCCTTAACATCTGACATGTTCTGACTTATTTATCTTATTTAAAACTTGAGCTGAGGAGCATGCAGATGTTTAAAGTCAGACATGAAGTCTTTTGTGATTGTCAGAATGCTAAATCTACCGTGACTGAAGTTTCTACAACCTTTCCATTGCATTTTTAGACCAGTTAAGGTCAAGATCCTTTTTTTTTCTTTCTTTCTTTCTTTCTTTGGGAAGATAAGCTGCTTCGTTTTTCAAAAGGTGAGGTGCATTTTTTTTAACCCTTTAACCACCTCATTAGTTACATTATATACTGTCTAAATAATTACCTGACTGTACAGCTTTTTGAAGCTCAATGACTTGAATTTTATCTTCTCCTCAGAGTTTAGTCAAGAACGTGTCAGTGATGGTGATTAAGCATTGTGTCACCTTCATGGTGTTGAGAAAATGTGTTTGAAAAAGGCTTTGTGTAAAATAGTTGCTTTCTGACTAATGAGTTCTGCTCTGTTTCATAATAAAGCTTTGAAACGCACTCGTGGTTTATCCTTTGTCCCTGCAGGTGTGTGCCGTGCACTTGAAACACACTCATGAGCTAATTCGAGGCAAAGTAAAGCTCTCATCTGGGATTGGTAAGAGTCTCTCCAAGCACCCCGAAGACTTCCAGCTCATTCTTGATTGCACATGGCAGCCTCTGACCTGCACCGAAGGCACCCGCTGCCATGGAAGATTGATGATTATCGATGCAGAAACCCTTTGCTAATTCAGCGTACAAGGTTAGTATGCTTTCTTCAATGAGCCAGGCAGATAGCTGGCTAACTGTTTTAACCTCATCTGTGAGTAGCGATGCCATCAGTGATTTTCTTGAATAGAGAGAAATACTGGAGGACAAGAAAAGGTTACGGCCTCCAAAGTCACAGAAGGACAAAATTACATTCTCATCGATTCAGAAATTTTTCTCCATGTGAATAAAGCAAATATACTTCAATAACATTCCCATCAAGTCAGTAGAAAATCAGCTTTAACATACTTTTTAGATGAAATAAATCACCTGTTATGAAACCTGTTCCATGTTATGGAATGAAATAAACAATGATCGTGAATTTAGATTAACAAGGCTGTGGGAAATTACTGCACAGAGAATGACGGAGTAAATTTGGCCTGCAATATATTTGGCTTTTTTTTTTTTTAGTACGTAAGTTATCATGGTACCTGCAATTCCTCATCTCAACACATTTTTAGAGCTGTTTTATTGTTCTTTTAGGATGGATAAAGCAAGTGTGAGTGACACTGTACTTGCTGTTGTGGGTCTATCAGTATGTTTAGCCCCTATACAAACATTTTTGTAATGTTATCTTTATTCAACATCAATCAGAGATGAATTCCATTCCCATAGTGTCACTTATATTTCATTTTAGTTAAGGCATAATTATCCACTTTTGAATAAAGCAGTTAATACTGTGGAAAAACAAGCTCACCGAGTAGCTTCATCTTTTTTTGAGAATACACATGAGCTTCTCTGTTTTGACAGTTCAGAGGACAGTCTTTGAGAGACTCAATGGCAAATGTATCTATAAATTAAATCCAGATGGGACGTTAAACAAAAGTCATTTGCAGTCTTGGTGTGGTGGAATTTAATTAGCATCGAAGCTCAACAAGTATGAAATATCACCCATAGGTCATACAACTCAAATCCATGCATATTAACAACGCTTAAACATACTATTTGGATTTATTTCCAAAAATCATGAGATTAATCATGGTTAATTATTTCAACCTATTAACAGCCATAACGTTTATGTCATCATTTCTATTTTTCTAGGTTTGATGGAGCAGAAATTAAACTATTTTAACAGAAAATTGTTTAAATAACAAACCAGCTCACAAGTACACTTTACAGTAAAGTTCAATTAATTAACATTAGTAAATATAATTGCGCATAGTGAAATAACAATAAACAGTACTTTTACAGAATTTATTAGCATATAAGAATGCTTTTTTAGCGTTCCCAGTGTAAATTAACATATGTATTATGAAGACACATGAATCAACTATACACATTAACCTAGATTAATACATGCTGTTAAGAATTGCTGTGCATTATGTTCTTGATACATAATGTGTTAACAAATGTAATGTTACTGTAAAGTGTTACCATAGATCTTTTTTTAAATGTTTTAATTTTGTCCTAATTGAGCTGTATTCATTCATACCGACCCTCAGGTTTATTTACAGCATGAATTTTCTATGTGCCAGTAATATTTTAAAATGATTCCGGAGTACAGTGATTTTTGCCAGGAGCTCTTGGCAAAACATTCCTTTTCCAAATATCTTACACAGGTGCCAGACACGGCGCAGGTTTAAAGTGTAAATTAGTTTCTATGACACGCCGCTAATGTAATTCCTGTAATGTAACTCTTATGAATGTGTAGTCTTCATTGACTAGGCCAGATCCAGCCATGCCAAAATGACTGTTGGATGAGCGAACAGCCCTCATTCCGCCGCATTCAGGAATCTCTATTGCAGAGCAGATGTTTAAATCCACTTCTTCTGTCATTTAAAGTGCTCCTGCGGCTTCATTTATTGCAGTGCACTTGTAAACCTTCACATAAAAAACCCTGAGTGAACCTCTATTGAGGACGTTAAGTGTAGTTTGCTATTTATCACTGCTCGCATTGCAGCCAGGCAGATGTGCAGTATAGGCAATGCTGCCAAGTCTTTTAAAGAGAGGATTTCATTGCTTACAAGGCTCTTTGGAATACTCGATTCTGATTGGTCAATCATGCCATCCAGTGGCCTAGTATTTCCTAATAGAGAGCAACAGTTCCCACCCACTTTTTCTGCGGCCTTGGTCCCGGAAGTATTTATCATGTTCCTTTTCCCCATAGGTATTTTTAAAAAGCTTTCTTTAAAGAGTTATAAGCCATAAACCAAACCAGTCGGCTACAAAGTGAATTACAACCTTAGAAACTATGATTTGCTGCAAAAAGTATTTAAAATTGGGCAAAAAGACAAAAGTACAAGACTGTATACTTTACAGCTTTATTGAGGGAAAGAATTGTTACTTCTGGAACTCAACTGTTGTCAGTCTGCTCATCTGGGTAACTGAAACCAGCACTACTTTCATGTCCCTCATATTACATTTGACTTGCACTCTTGTTTCATACAGATGCAGCTTTTATTAGTTATCAATTGTAGTGAAAATCCCCTCACCTGATTTCAGTATGAAAATTACTGTAATGTCGTAGTGTTCGTCTTATTACTAGAATGATTGTTTTGTACATTAGAATAGAGTTCTTTTTCTTAGTGAAAGCTTTAAGACATTATACAGGTAAATAAATATTTTAAACTTAAATCAATATTTAATGTCCACATATTTATTCATTTGGTGAGTTCCCTCCACTTCAAGTCTTAGGGTTTAATAAAGGAGAATGCCTTTGAGAGGCTAATATACTATTTCTACTGAGTTTAATGGCATCATATAAACTGACCTGAAACAAGCACATCTTTGGTTATGCCCCTGCATTTGCAATCAGATTTTAAATGGTTTATTAATGGATTGATTGCTCTCAAAGTAAAGGTCATGATGTAATAGAGATCGAAACATGCTCTATATCTGTTACCCAAGTTACACCACAATCCATAATGAGGAACAGGCAGGATTTGAGCAGGAATCCTTATTCATGCTTTGGAAAGCGGATGCTCTGTTTTCTCATTGGCAAAAGCCTGTGAAGGCAGCATTCTGGGAAAGACAAGGCTGTTGTGAATCGAAACAAGCTTTTGGAAAGTTACGTGGACACTGTAATTATTGCATAGAGAGCTTAATGATTCATGTCAAACGGATTAGCCCTTAAAATCTAAGTTAAACAAAGCCCTGGCACACCATGCATTTAAACATTTATCAGTCGCACATGAGAGTAATTTTTCACGGTCTATGTCCCAAACAGGCTCTAAACAGCGGATCGTGTTTGTATATTCCAGCAAAATATCGAACGACCTTGGCTTTCAGCTGGCTGGAAGTCAAGTTGTGTTAGATACAGGAAAAAACCTGGAAATGTACTGTAAGTCTAAGCATATTTTGACACTTGAGACACTAACTGGAGCCATTACAAGCTGAGCTGTATAGCAAAGTTTAGTACCTCATACTTCTTTAATGAAAGAGGTGTAATAACTTTCGCAGGCAGTCTTCTGTTACACACCATACTGGAAATGAATTAAATTCTCTTCCACATTTTATGCGACGCTATGCAAATACCTTGTGTACTTGCTGCCTGGGTAACAAATTGCCATATCATGTGTTACAATTACTTCTTCAGTCCAGCAAGCCAATACATCTTTCCAATGAAATGATTTGAAAGCTATGAATTATGGCCATATTTCAGTCTAAAAGAAACAAACCACTAATTGCGATGTGGCCTCTTGGTAATTTTCAAGAAAGAGCCCAGAAAGCACTCCAGCATCGGAGGGGGGGAAATCGCTTACTTCTGCTCCTGCTTTATTTTGGTTTCGAATAACAGACACTACTAATTTGGTGTAGGCTCGACCTTTGGCCCCCTGCCTCTCCCCTCAAGGGAACGCTCCAATCAGCCCACAGCCTCTCCGTTTTTCTTGCTGATCCATCCTTCACTACCAAACGGACTGGAGACCGCCTTTCTGAAATGTTTCTGCTAATTCCCATTTCCTCTATAATCACAAGCTTTCATGCGAGTGGCTCTGTGAGTCGATGTGTGGGGGAGGTGGTGATTACTCCAGGGTCCCGAGCATTAACCTCACCAGGTGTCACTAGATGGGCTGTTTACTTCTGTGATTAATGAATGAACTAAAAGTCTTCTTACCTCCCCAACGTCATGCTCCTTTTTAAACAAGGAGCGTGCCACTGAATCTATTGGGAGAGCTCGGCCAAGCCTGTGCCCTATCAGGCTACAGAGGCAGACCTGTCGAACCACTGCACTCTTTGTATTAGTTTGGCAGCTCGTTGGGAGGTGGTGAGGTAGCAGAGAGAGGTGCAGTAAAGGTGAAGCAGCAAGCGCACTGTGATAATGTTTTCTTTTGGGCTGGAGATGACAAAATAGTGACTTTTCGACTGACGCAACAAAAATGAAAGCTAATTTATTGTGTTAAAGAAATTTAAACTAGCATCCATCAAAGCGCTTGTTGAAATTAAAAGAGTCACGGTCCAACACACAGGAGTTACAGCTGGACTTTTATTAGACCTACATTTTGCCGTATTTTTGGGATAATCATAAAAAAATGGCCCGTGACACGAATAGTAGATGAAGCCAATCACATAGTTGGATCCGTCGAATGGCCTAATTGCACGTGGCATATTGAAAACCTGACTTAAATGGTTTTAAATTCAACATAATAGAGCGAGTTTGAGTAAGCTGGTAATGTTGGATTTACAGTGTGCAAAAAGTGACATACAGAGCCCACAATTAAATGAGCATGACTGTAATGACCTCCCTAGACACCGCAGTTCAAATAATGTTTGTAACCTCGACAAGGACACGTCAGTTACTGTTAGCCTAATGACTGTTTTTACTGCCAAACGGACACGGGTAAAAAATAGGCTGGGCACAGTAAATGACCTAATAATTGGAAAATATGTCCTCAGTACTATTTTTCCCAAAGGAAAGTATTCCTTTTTCTAACATGATGTACAGTATGTTCTGTGGATTTTGATCACAAAAATTTTTTTTTGTGGTCACCAAAAAAAGAAAGAAACTCTACAAAATTATTTGAATTACATACCTTTATATACCTTACCAGTCAAAAAATTGGACACACTTGATAGAAAATAGGTTAAATTGTGTATTAGGCTTAAATGCTTGAAATGACTTTTGTATATACCAGGGCTGGCGAACTCCGGTCCTGGAGAGCCGCAGCCCTGCAGAGTTCAGCTCCAACCCTAATTAAAACTCACCTGCCTGTAGCTTCCTAGTAACTGTTCAGACCTTGGTGTGTTTGATTAGGGTTGAAGCAAAACTCTGCAGGGCTGCGGCTCTCCAGGACCGACGTTCGCCACCCCTGGTATATACTGTATATGCACATTGTTTGGGGTTGGGGTTTTTCGTATATTTTCATTGTTACATCAAAATTGTATCAAATTGATCAAAAAATGACCAGTATAATGATTAAATGTCTAATAATTAAACTTGTTCAATCATTCAAATAAATAATGTTCTTTTGAACTTTCTAATAATCAAAGAATCCCAGAAAAAAGTCTATCCTAATTGTTTCCACAAAAATATTTTCAAAATTATATGTTTCTTGAGCACCAAATTAGCATATTAGAATGATTTGAAAATCATGAGACTGAAAATTCAGCTTTGCATCACAGGAATAAATTTGATTTTAATGTATATTAAAATAGAAAGATGTTATTTTACATCATAATAATATTTCACAATATTACATTTCCCCTGTATTTTTGATTAAATAAATGCAGCCGCGATGAGCATAAGAAACTCCTGTGAAAACATAAAAAATCTTTCTGATCTGGTAGTGTATATTCAAATAGAAAACATGTATTTAGAATATTTTCACAAAATTATTTTATTATTATTTTTATTTTACCGTTTTTACTATAAAAATACAGTTTTTACTATATTTTTGATAAAATATATGCAGCCTTGATGAGCATAAGAGACTTTCAAAAACAAAAATGCATAGAGATATAGATAAATAAACTGAACTCGGTTGTTCAGGGTGGCAACTTAGAAGCTGCTAAAATGTAAGAATATTTTGTTCATTTACTTTTTGGTTTGCTACATACTTGCCATACTTTCATTTGTGCTATTTTGAAGTTTTGACGACTTTATTATTAAAAAATGTGGGAAATAGCAATGTTAAAAATGCTAGGTGTAGATGTGTCTAGGTTTGACTGAGTGTAAAACAGAATAATATTGACATCATTTTGGCACCATCAGTAAACTGATATTTCCTTCAGTCTAGCCTTCTAAACACACGCAAAACAGCTAAATACTTGTCAAATGTGGATATTTCATTACTCATAGCGCGCAAGACAAACAGTGGAGAACTAAAGTACAATAAGGCATTTATTTTAATCGGAATGATGTACCAGGGTGCATTAAAAGCTTAACTCTTCACCATTTCCTGCACGCACAATTGTGAAATGATCAGTCTTGCACTCTGCCTGAAAGCACTAAAGACATTTTTTGCCATCAGCATTCGTCGGTGGTGTTAATCCGTTTCCTATAGAGAAGGCAGAGGGGGTGTGTGAAAGCAGGCTGTGTGTCATCCCTTCTGCTCTGACAGAGTGCCTGGAAGGAAAGGTGAGGAAAGGTTGAGTACACAGGTGATTACTTAATCACTGTATCCTCTGTGAGAGAGGGCCAACAAAAGGTCACGTCACTCAGGCAACAAAGCTCAAAGCACCCTTGTAACCACTCCGCTCAAACAACACTATGCCAGAGACCTCACCTAATGAAGGAGTGGTTACATTTGTTTTGATAGCTTGGCTCATCTCATCTGAGAACACTCCTAAAACATGCCCATGGTTCATATTTTGCAGGAATTAGACTGCGATAGTTGGCATGGTTTGACTGGAGAATCCCTTTTGGGTTGGCTTACACCTTTCATGATTTTTTTCATGAAGTTCCTCTTAGGTAGACTTTTGCATGTGACTGATGACCTTCAAAAGTTGCTGTCCATGGCTGTGCAGTCCATCCTCTCTGTGAGCCCCTACAAATCTCTACATTGTGACTGTGCGACTAAACAAACATGGAGTGGCTCTTCAGAGCCTTAAGGACTTAAGAGATTCTCAGATTTGACAGAGTGAGAATACAGTGAAATGTTATTGGACCTATTTGAAGCTGAGCGTTTAACATACTTTTTTTGTATTTTTAAGGGAGCACTCAGTATTGCTTTGTTTATGTTGCAGCAGTCAATGTGGTAATCATTTTAGGCTGCAACTATGTTGAATTCACAGTATTCATAAAACAGTAGGCAAAAAGTCCCCAGATGACTTACTATTTCTGATGAGATTCTGATAGTGTGCATCTGACACTTTTTCACATTCATACTACACATTCATACTATATAGGACATGCTTTTTAATGTCCACTAAGTAATTACATATTCAAAAGACGTACCGTGTATGCAATTTCAGGTGCAGCCTTTGTATTTGGCCAGTTTTGTGATTTCAACATGCCTGTCTCCATGAGGGGACCTGCTTCATGTAAAATAAAACATTATTAGCAGTTATTACATGTAGTAGTAGCCTTTATTAGGCCGGTGATGCAGTATGAGTCATTATCTAAAAATGTTTTTCAAATATACCAAACAATTTTGGAGCACAAAAATACTGAGTGCACCTTTAACTCTCTGTAATATGTATTCCATTTCCTGGTTAACCTTAATCTGACACAAACATGTTATGACTTAGGTTGTGTAAAAGGAAACCGATCATCAAATTTTAGAAACTCGAGAGACTTGGAATGACATTGGCATTTGCCCAACAGCTAAGCAAGAACAGTTATTAGTGCAGTTTCTAAAATAACTCTCGCACGACACTCTTATTTGCCAAGAGGCATTTAGCCCCATCATTGTGTAATGGAACACATTATTTTGGAAAGTACTGTCATTTGCTGCATGATATCCTGTCAAGTATATGCTTCAATTTAGAAAAGCTCCTGTCCTCTTGGGCAGGAAGCAGATTGTTGCATAATGCGCTTTCCAGATGTTTGGTACTATTGTAATATCCCTGCAATTAGAGTCATCATACAGTTCACAATGCACACACCGCCGGCATCGGCGAGTAACTAACTAAAAGTAGCGATGCTGCTAACTTCTTTTTTCAGTAGGGTGACAGTAGCTTAGCTCTTTTTAAAATAGCGTAGTTTTTCCAGTAACAAGCTACTCTTTCCAATGACTGGTGGTGTAGCATAAATGCTACATTGCTGTTTTTTTTTTGTTATTGTATTGCATGCACAGTTTTGCAACCAGAGCAAACTGAGGTAATAAATCACAGACGCTCTCCAAAAAAATGGACTTTCTTTATCATGTGTAGCTTTGAGAAGTTTAATTTATTGGTTCGTTCAGAGGGTTATTTAAGTTAAGATAGGAAAGGTTTAAATGAACAGATTATTCATCAGGTCATTTTTTGTAGAAAAATATTTATTTAAATTAGTCTCTTTATCATAGTGTTTATAGGTTATTTTTATATTGCTGTCTAATGCTGCCATCCTCATTGTGCTGTAATTATTGCTTTGATTTGATTTTGATTGCAAAAACAATACAAAATCAACATTTTCTTTTAAAATCAGTCGCTCAAAAATATACTTTTCGATCAGCTAGCTTGAGTGCAATGACATTTTAGTATTATATATATATACTATTATAGTATTTATTAAGATTTTGAACTAGCTTTTATTTTTATACATTCAGTTTTCATTTAAAGTTTACTGTTTACATTTTATTTTTTGCTTTTTTATATATTTCTTTATATCTTAAAATTTTTTTATTTAGTTTAGTTTTAGTAATTCCAGTAGTAGTTTTAGTAGTACATAAATTTAAAATGATTTATTTTAGTTGCCAAGGCAACATTTCTAATTTTCATTTAAGTTTGTTTTTTTTTAGCTTTATTTTAATTACCAAAAATAATTGAGTTAACAATAATAACACTGCTTGACTGGACGAATTGCTTTAAAATCTTTAGCTTTTTGTTTGCAAGCTACAGTTTTAAACTAGTTCCCCCAACAACAACGTCGTCGTCACCCCTAAAAAACATTCAAATGTATGCAAAATTTGCATCAATTAAAAATGGCACAGATGGTAGCATTACCGTATTATTTTCTATATGTTTTCATTGTTGTTGTTGTTGTTTTGTATGCAATGAATTATGTATTTCTCAATGCAAACTGCTTTTCCAGAACTACAAGTCAAGGCATAGATCTATCACTCACACATACTCTGCAGTTTATACAATTACATCACAGTTTGCCACAAGCCATTTAGACACTCGTTGACAAACTGGCTTGCATCACCTTTTATTTTGGAGCTCTTAATGGATTATGCTATAACTGTGCCAGTCAGTTTTTCAACAGTCTTTATGAGATGGATTTTGCTTGTCTGTTTTTCTTCCTCATTCGCTCGCAGCAGCTGTTTTGAGGATCATCTGTCAAAACAAGAGGGAGCGTTTTGTCAGGGAGATGGAGGGAGGATAGACTGTGTTGTGACTGCCACAGGTGGGGAACCTGACAAGAGGAATAATGAAAAGTCCCAATCTGCATCCCAGGGCCTGTCACTCTGGAATGCCACAAAGACATTTTCTCAAACAGAAAGGGATAAGATGGAACATGCTTTAGTGCCTCGGTTTATGGGCAAACCGTGGCCGGATGACTGATCTGATGTTAATGAAAGACAAACAAACCATTTGTTTGTGGCGTAATTGAAACAGCCAGGTTACAAGATGAGAGAATAATAGTGACAGTTGGGAATTGACGTAATGTGTCAGGTGTTAACAGGTACAGTAAATTAAAAAGAAAGTATTGGGGGGGGGCTTAAACAGCCTTTAATTAGGCTGTTAAAGTCAGGGCAGGAGTTAAGGGAGAGGGCATATGGGTTTTAGAGAGAAAGGAAAGCATCAGACACTGATGCCTTTGAATGGAAATTCTAATATCATTTGCCACTTGAGTTCATGCTATTCATAATGTTTATCAGTGCTTGCAGTGTGCTACAAAAAGATGACTGAGGCATAAAGTATGTCTTTTCACACTTGTAGATTACTTACAATAGCTTGAAATTCAGGCCATGATGTAAGTGTGAAGGTATGTTGTTTGAAGAGCAAGTAACAGTCTCAGGGTCAGTTTGCTGACATGGCGTGGCTCGTTTATTTGACATATCCAATAAAAACTATATAATTCAATTCAATTCACATTTATTTGTACTTTTCAAAAGCACTTTTCAAAGCAGCTTTACAGAAATTCCATGTTTACTATTAAAAATTATTTATCAGAGGAGACTTGGTCAAAGTGATGTCCAAAGATATACACAAGAAATACACCTTGTGAATATTTTTTTATTTTTGATTACAAAAAAATAAAATATTATAATTCATGGTGCGGTTTCATTTGATGTAAAAATGCAATCTGGATTTAAGACTGCAAATTGACTGCATCAACAAGCAACCCATACTAGAATATTTATATAGTATATATAACATACTCATATTTATTTAAAACTAAGTTGCATCAAAGTTTGTTTTGTGTTTTTAATTTTTTTACGTACTTTAATATTGGATATCTTGAAATTGAAGATATGGAAATACACAACAAGCAACAGTCTCAGTCTTATATAAAATGATGTCTGTTGTCAGATAATTTACTCTATAGAATAAATATTTGAGAACATGGAGAAAAACATACAGAGGTTCTGTGTTAACTTAATGAGCTGAAGGTCTTTAAATAACATTCTTGTACATCTTCATGACTACCCTTGATTTAAAACTTAGTAGAAAGAAGATTTTTACTCCAGGGACAGTCTATTACAGAAGCAACCTCAGGTTATGTGCCTTACACAAAGGCAAATGATGGCAGCGCATGACTTAACCCTTTTGTGGTTTAAAATAGTGAATACAAATAAGTCATGACTGGTTTCTCATGCTCTACTTGTTTTTAAAAGTCCTGAGTCACTGATTACTCAGAGGTCAATGAGTACAGGATGAACTTGTGAATAATCTTATGAATGCTATCTTTTGAACCAGTAAGGCAAGACCGTAATCAAAGAAGATCTGTGCCAGATATCCAAGTGTGGTTTGCTACTTGGCTATTTAAAAATAGCTAAATAAAAATAAATACATTTAATGGCTAAAAGATGACTGATGGGGTTTTCCAAATTGTCAGTGATTTTTGTAATACTGTATCACAGTCTACATCACTTTAATACGTTATGCCTGATTAAACAACGTGTCATTTTTTCTCTATTTTCTTTAGTGTGAGTAGTAAGACTACATGTGTTTGAAATCTTTTTTCATTTTGACTTTGATCAATTTTGACAAATGTGTTACTGAAAGGTATGAAGTTTGACAAATGACACCATAAAAATCCAACTAAAGTACATGATGCAGAACAAAACTTGAATGGCTCTTTAATAGTTGGAGGTGTGATGTTTCACCCAATTTGAATAAACATTAACTCTGAGAACATCTGAAGAAAAATTAGGGCATTCCTCTCCATAAAACAACATCGCTTTGTATTTCAGTCAGCTTTTGTAATGACTGTAATGATTCTCTTTGTTTTGTTGACCTGAGACAAAATGCCCACGACTTCCCCTCCGCTGTGGGCGCAAAGCCTAAGATATCAACCAGAATGTTCACACTTCTCTCAACCAAACATCATCAGTGTATTTTGAGCAGTGTAAGGGACATATTTCGTTCCTGTTTTAAAGTCTGAACACTAAACCCAAAACACACTCTCCCATTTTTCCATGCACGCACTAACAGCCCCAAAAGTGACTCTGTAATGAGATGTTGTTTGACATGCATGCAACATTTGTGCAAGCCATTTGGCATGCTGCAGAAAAAGAGTGAGAGTGGGAGAAAGAAAAGAGAGAGGAAAAGAGAAAGGCTGTCATGTGAACTCTGTCTCAAACCAAGCCCATCGCTACACTGCCTGTAATAATAGAGAGGAAATTGAGCATTAAATACAAATCAACGGTTATTAATTTCAGCGTGACAGAAGAAGGGCACAGAGGTTGAGCCTTTCAGCACTCCAGCGCATGCAATTTCTGTTACTTCACCTCTGTACCTCTGAAAGGAGGGGCTGCGTCAGTGCGGGATGGGGGGCGTTGAGGAGGAGGCAAAGTCCCCTCTCTTTGTGTTTGGGTTTCATTTAGGTTCATGGTCTGGTTGCATTTGATATAAAGATGATGAATAGCTTAAAGACTTATCAACAGGCAACCAATGATATAATATTTGTATTATTATTTTTTTTTACATACTATTATTATTATCTGGTGTGTGTGTGTGTATAATTAATATATAATTATGTATATTTTATATATTATATATAATTAAAACAATAAATTGAGCATATGTGACAGTATACATTTTAAAAAATTGTATAGAGATTTTCCATTTTAAATAAACACTATTAATTGGAATGCTCTATTCATCAAATAATGCTTAAACAGGTCACAGTTTTACAGTTTCAACCAAAATATTAAGCAGCACAACTGTTAATAACAATAATAATAAGAAATGTTTCTTGGCTATCAGATCAGCATGTTAGACTGATATATTCTTATTTTAAATTGTAATAATAGTTCGGAATATTACTGTTTTTACTGTATTTTTGATCATATAAATGCAGCCTTGGCAGATACTCTCTCTCCCCCCTGCTATGTTGAAGTGGGAAGTTGAATTATATACAAAAGTTATTTTAAGTCAATGATCAATCAGAGTCTCTAGCTGCAACTGCACATTATCAAGTCCTCAGTACCACACTGTGCTCAGAGAATTTACAGAGAATGATGGGACTGATCAGATGTAGTGTTGGGAGGCCTTGACCTTTGTCTTCTTTTATAAACCATGGAGGAAGTTGCGCCCAGTGTTTTTCAGCACCTGCAAAATGTCAGCCTGTTTAGATTTGATGCAGAGACACTGATAGGACCATATGGACCTTCACTCATGACGTCCAGCCATGGTCTGTGTTCATGGCCTGCACACCCTGAAAATGGATCAGCCAAGACCTCATTTGTAATTTTTTGTCTAGCACAAGGTGAAAGCCCCACTCAAAAAAAAAAAGAAGAAGAAGAAAAAAAGAATCAAACACTGCCTATAGCTAAATTGATTCAAAGCTCATCCACCATGCAGTAAAAAGATACTCGCCTGCTGTAAATATTATTTTGGGGGCTTTTTTCCACTTGTCAAAACAAAGATCTGCAAGTGCTATTAAGCTTAATCTTCAGTTGATTGTCTTAAACACATTAACACATTCTTGAATCCTACTCTCATCTGGAAAAACGTCTCTCAGTAAAAGTGTGTCCTTTCCAGATGCAGGCTTCTTTTGTCAATTTGGATTTTGCTGTTTTATTCCTACAAAATTATACATTTATTCTTACACTCTTAAAAATTAAGTTTCCTAAAGTGGGTTTTCATAGCGATGCCATAGAAGAAGCATTTTGAGTTTTCCAAAGAATCTTTCAGTGAACAGTTCTCAAAAAGAACCATTTTTTTCTTAGTGTGAAAAACATTTGAATAATCTAAAGAACTTTTTGTGCAGTGGAAACGTTCCATGGATGTTAACGGTTCTTTGTGGAAAAAGCCAATAAAGATTCTTTAAGAGTGTATAGCTGCATTAAGTTAACACCTTTCTTTGTGGAACACATAAAAACAACCCTTTGGTAAGTACACATATCTGTGGTAGGTCCTCTACATTTCTTAATAAAATGGTGACAAATTTCTCTGACTTTCCATGGTCTCGGTTTTTAGTGCAATATGTCATTAACAGTTTCCATAACTTTGACCCCTATGAGAAAATACTATGTTAAACAATTCAGCAATTATACTTTTTTTAACAGTCATAACTTATGTGCATCTACTTGAGAGTGCTTTTTTTCCATCTGCCCGTCCTGTCAGCTTCGGTGAACAGCGTTACACCTTTCCATGGGCAGACCCTGGCAGAAGCAAATGAAAAAAGGGTGTGAAAAAGCAAGTCAATGGACCCGACTTCACTCTTGAAATTCGGTATGACTGAAACTGCCGAGGGCAAGGTAAGGGGAGAGGCCCACCTTAGTTTGACTGGCACATTGTTAAACAATGATGCAGTTTGACAAATTTCGACTAGAGCTTATGAAAAGATAACATAAACACAAGAGTCACCCAGAGTAGTGCATCCACCTGTGTGCATCGCAGAGAAGTGTGAGGTAAAAGTTGTTGCTAATGAGGGAAGCACTGGCCCGCTCTTGGATTAAGGTCTTTGTAATGTAAATCACTGTCAGATAAAGGGCCTGTGTTTACTCTTAGCATTAATATTTTGATCAGCATGTTTAAGAGACCCGGCTCCTTAGTGCACATGCTGTGTGATGCCTTGGCGCGGACTGCCATGTCGTCGACCGCATTAACATGTCATAAATCCCAGTGCGGCTCTCCTCGCTGAATCGCGAGATGTGTTCCTCTTAGATTTTCTTGGCAAGTTCTGTGTTATTTCATTTAGATTTTTTTGGCACATTAATACCCAATTAGCCATCACTGAATGAGTCTTAAAAGGATGAATGTAAGAGTATGGACTGGGTGGGCTTTAAAAAATCGCCTTTGCTGTCTCTACAACTTTTTTCCATTTTTGACTCACACTTGAAAGCTTGTTTGGTATTTTCGTTGGAATTGCTCTCATTCATCCTTCCTGCAAAACACAGCGTGCGCTGTAAAGTTTCACAGAAAACGTAGGAGTTTAAAATGGAGGTTTCAATAACCAAAAAAGCTGCTTTTTTTGGCAAATATTCTGTCATTCCCTGATTGGGGTCATTTAAGCCGCCCTTAACGGCCGGCTAAACCACGTACCTGATGCAAAACAGCTGTTTATGGGTGTAAACTGTGTCTTACTGGCTGTATTTGTCCATTGCAGCATCATATAAACAGTCTTGATCATTCTAACCGACAGATTGATTGGCTCAGCTGCTTGGCATTGTTAGAGTAATATTCATCAGTCACAAATTAACGTGTGTGTGTGTGTGTGTGAGAGAGAGAGAGAGAGAGAGAGAGAGAGAGAAGGGATTCATTATCAATTAGCCATTTCAATCTGCAATATTTGGCTGCATTGATAATTCCATAAACATTAATACGCCTTTGCAAATTACATTAACATTATTTTAACATTATTTTACTTCACAGAGTTAGTCAGCTGTTGGCTTGGCTAATATTAGCAGGATTTCACAACTGTTTGAATGTGACTCAATAAGAAGGATTGACCACATTATGCTAAGCATATAATGTAAATCTACTATTAGGCTGTAATAAGAAAAATACTTTTTAGTATTTAAATCACATTAAAGACTAACATTCACTCTGATGCTAGTGAAATCCAATTTGGTCAACGATGCAATGTCCCAATTGTGCTCTGTATATTGCATTTCTATATAGACCTATTATTACATTATATATAATAGAACAATTCTTTCCACGTCTACCACAATGAAATATCCCACATTTTTATCCACTGATTGTTGTGTACACATATTACAGAAAAAAATAATAATTACAATGTTAAAGACGTTCTATTCAGAACTTAAACTATCCATTATCTTAAAAAAAACAGAGACAAAAAAAAAGAACCGAATGTGAACATATAATATTACAGAAGGTTCTATTTCAAATGCATCTTTATTCATCAAATAATCCAGAAAAAAATAACAAATAATCCTGAATAAATTATAAAATGCATTTAAATAGAAAAGTTATTTTAAATTGTAATAATATATCACAATAGTAAAATTTTTACTGTGTTTTTATCAAATAAGTGCAGCCTTGGTGAGCATAAGAGACATCTTTACACATTTTATTCTATATATAGAAATAAAATGATTGTGCGGTCATTATTTCATTATATCTTTCACAACACTGTCTCCTCTCATAGGACTTTGCTCACACTATTTGATCTCATATAACGTAATATTAGTTTTTTGTGTGTGTAAATTACAATAAAAGTCTAGTTCTCAATTTTGTCAAGGATGCAATGTCACCATTGTACTCTGTACAAATGCAGCCCATCTGGATGCTGAAAAAATTATATTTCTTTCCTACGTCTACAACAATGGACTTGTAACCCACATTTTTATCCACTGATTGTTGTGTACACATTGCAGAGAAAAAAGGAAGTGATTACAGTGTTAAAGACTTTCTATTCCCAACTTAAACTATCGTCATCTTACAGTATAAACACTGACAAAAACAACTGAGTGTGACCGGCTCGCTGCTATTTTCCAGACCATTACGATTACGTAGCATTCACTAAACAAAAATGACCGGAAGTCCTGAGGTCATTCAAAGACGTGGGATAACATCTCTGACAAGAAACTGCAGAATAGGGAGAAACAATATTGCATTATTTCAACCTCTTAATTAGAGTTACATACTGACCCCCAGCATATACTAATCCAGCTGCCCGTCGTCTCTGACTACTTTATTTAGAATGCTAAAATCTAAAATAACACTTTGCTCAATGACCATTTCTTACTGCAATATGTTTATGTGGTTTGAGGAACCAGGAATAGAGCGAGCTAAGTAATATTTTATGAGATCCAGACCTTTAAAGGCAGGAAAAGACATAAATCATAGCTAATACACTCAGGCTATAAATTGATGAAAGTGAAAAGAAGTGTGGTGCAGGCCACTCTATGCTGCGTGCTGAGCGGCCTGGTTTGGAGGCTCTTATGTTGAACTGTATTGTTTTGTGTGTTCGTACAGAATCCATCTGTTATTATATGGCTGTGATTGATTGATTTGAACGCTCTTAATATAGCCTGTAGCAGTTACACTCCACTTAGTCTCAGCTTCAGACCACATTCCCATGGATGTCCAGTCCGTTCACTGACCATATGATGCATACTGCATACAAAAAGTGTTGATTGAACTTACCAGTTCCTTTCTTTTCTTGTAATATACCGTTGGGATTCATTTGATGCTATTTATACGTCCTTTTTAGAGCTTACCATTTTTGGGTCCCATTAGCTTTTATTATGTGGACAAGAATAGATAAAAAGGTTTTCAATTTTATTTTTATTTATTTTTGTGTGTGTGTAAATGATGCCAGTTTTCATTTTTGGGTAAACAACATTTTAACTAAATGTAGTTTATAATGTAAATCTACTATTAGGCTGTAATAAGAAAAATACTTTTTAGTATTTAAATCACATTAAAGACTAACATTCACTCTGATGCTAGTGAAATCCAATTTGGTCAACGATGCAATGTCCCAATTGTGCTCTGTATATTGCATTTCTATATAGACCTATTATTACATTATATATAATAGAACAATTCTTTCCACGTCTACCACAATGAAATATCCCACATTTTTATCCACTGATTGTTGTGTACACATATTACAGAAAAAAATAATAATTACAATGTTAAAGACGTTCTATTCAGAACTTAAACTATCCATTATCTTAAAAAAAACAGAGACAAAAAAAAAGAACCGAATGTGAACATATAATATTACAGAAGGTTCTATTTCAAATGCATCTTTATTCATCAAATAATCCAGAAAAAAATAACAAATAATCCTGAATAAATTATAAAATGCATTTAAATAGAAAAGTTATTTTAAATTGTAATAATATATCACAATAGTAAAATTTTTACTGTGTTTTTATCAAATAAGTGCAGCCTTGGTGAGCATAAGAGACATCTTTACACATTTTATTCTATATATAGAAATAAAATGATTGTGCGGTCATTATTTCATTATATCTTTCACAACACTGTCTCCTCTCATAGGACTTTGCTCACACTATTTGATCTCATATAACGTAATATTAGTTTTTTGTGTGTGTAAATTACAATAAAAGTCTAGTTCTCAATTTTGTCAAGGATGCAATGTCACCATTGTACTCTGTACAAATGCAGCCCATCTGGATGCTGAAAAAATTATATTTCTTTCCTACGTCTACAACAATGGACTTGTAACCCACATTTTTATCCACTGATTGTTGTGTACACATTGCAGAGAAAAAAGGAAGTGATTACAGTGTTAAAGACTTTCTATTCCCAACTTAAACTATCGTCATCTTACAGTATAAACACTGACAAAAACAACTGAGTGTGACCGGCTCGCTGCTATTTTCCAGACCATTACGATTACGTAGCATTCACTAAACAAAAATGACCGGAAGTCCTGAGGTCATTCAAAGACGTGGGATAACATCTCTGACAAGAAACTGCAGAATAGGGAGAAACAATATTGCATTATTTCAACCTCTTAATTAGAGTTACATACTGACCCCCAGCATATACTAATCCAGCTGCCCGTCGTCTCTGACTACTTTATTTAGAATGCTAAAATCTAAAATAACACTTTGCTCAATGACCATTTCTTACTGCAATATGTTTATGTGGTTTGAGGAACCAGGAATAGAGCGAGCTAAGTAATATTTTATGAGATCCAGACCTTTAAAGGCAGGAAAAGACATAAATCATAGCTAATACACTCAGGCTATAAATTGATGAAAGTGAAAAGAAGTGTGGTGCAGGCCACTCTATGCTGCGTGCTGAGTGGCCTGGTTTGGAGGCTCTTATGTTGAACTGTATTGTTTTGTGTGTTCGTACAGAATCCATCTGTTATTATATGGCTGTGATTGATTGATTTGAACGCTCTTAATATAGCCTGTAGCAGTTACACTCCACTTAGTCTCAGCTTCAGACCACATTCCCATGGATGTCCAGTCCGTTCACTGACCATATGATGCATACTGCATACAAAAAGTGTTGATTGAACTTACCAGTTCCTTTCTTTTTGGCTGTGTTTATCTTTCCAGAAAGAAGGGCACATTGTTTTTTTTAAATATGTCTGACTGTTAACAAAATGGTTGTATCAAACCAGCTTTTTGACATTTTTTTCAGACAGGGGGAAAAAATATTGCTTAATTTAACTATTTTTAAAGTTTTTTTATTATTATTCATGGCACACAGGTTCCATTTAATCTTCCAGCCATAGACATATCATTTGTGTTATGATTTTATATTCCAGTAATGTATAGTGGGCCTACATTTGTTAAATGACTGTAGGCTAAGAAATAATATTTTCTGCCATTGTACCTCTTTTAGAATTAAGTTGATTTCCTCTTTACATGATTGGTGTCAGTGAGAACCACACAACCGGTATGATAAAATATAAGATGCAGTGAGGACCAGACTTTGTGCATCAACTCAAAAGTCTGGCTATGTGTCTACCCTTTACTGACCTTTACAGTTGACTCCTAACCACAGATAAATGGCTAGATGAACATTATTATCCATGTCTTCTCAAAATTATGTCCAAAAATTCTGTTTTTGATAATTATTTGTATATAATAGGGCAGTGGTGTGATTTCCCAGCTGTGTAATGCCCACATCACAGATCAGTTTCCAAATAAGTTGGAACAAATGTATTTCCTAGTCAGTCTTATATGGAAGATGGAAGTCATTTTCAGTTGATTTAATCAAATTTCCATTATAATCAGTCAAATTATTATTTCTGTATGAGTCTTTTGGGAAGCAATTTTGTAGCATTTTCAAAATGCTGATCTGTCCGTAAGTAGTACAAGAGGAATTTTAGTCTTAGAACACTTCACTTGATTTTGAATACATAAAACACATTACTTCAAAAATGCCAGTCTGTAAAGCAACAGCATTATACGATCCCCACAAAAGGGATAAATAAGAACACTTGGTCAGATCCTTCTCCTATATGTCATGTGCACGTCTTGAACTAGTTACAGAAAATCTAGACAAGTGGGTTCAGAGAGAAGCATATCCTCACTGCTTGTCATGTCTTCTGAAAAGTCTTTAAAAAGTGGGATTGACTTTCAAGTTAGATTTTGAGAGGAAAGATTTTTTTGTGCAATAATTGCTATATAATGAATGCTTCGGTCACCTCCTGCCACATTGTGGCCGTGTTTTTTTATTTACTCGTCTGGTCAGAGCCAATAGCTCAGTTAAAGAGATGGAAAAAATAAGTCTTTCCAGCTCCTGCTGGAATTTGATTTCTTCCAACAGCTGTCTTGCTTTATACTACCATGAAGTCAGGGAATCGCCCATCTCAAATCAATCACAGGGGGCTGACATTTGCTGCAAACGGTGCTTATAGGATAAATGGACGGGTTGGGGATGGGAGGAAGGGCGGGGGGGTTGTCACGGCTAAAAAAGGAACATCAAATTGGCAGCCGAACAGCTGGAATGATGTCCTTGTTTATGTGCTCTAATGCCTTCTCCCATTAGTCTGATGTCTTTGAGAAGTCATTTGCTGCACTTTAGGAAAGTCTCAGCACTTACATGGAGAAATATTACTTTTGATAGGGGTTCATTAGGACTGGGAAATGAAGTACTTTTTCCTTAATGAATTTTAGATCTCCCTCTTTTTTAATTTTCCAGAATGATTCCTCTTCACTCATGCTATGTCAAAACATATTTTCTGTTGACTTACTGCAGGGAAACTGCTGCAGCGGACGGAATAGGTCAAGCCGAAAATGACTACATAATATGTGACTCACACAATAACCGATCGAAAGCGGAGGAGGCGAAGACAACACGTGTATTGGTACTGTTTGTACAATGACGCAATAAAGCCTGCTTTTGAGCATTACAGTGAGTAGCGTGCACATTTTGGTCATTAGGAATTACAAACTATGACTGTTAGGCTTTGAGACACATACAAATTGAGTTTATTTTAAAGCTGGGCTCTGAGAGAGTGCCCTCTTGCTGGCGTGATCATGTAAGAACACAGGAACAGTGGAGACCTTATTCACACCTCGCTCGCTGAGTTCGGCAAGTGAGATCTGAACAGCATCGCCCAGGAGCTCAGAGTGCTCAACCCAGTGAATAGATCATAATGTGCATGTATAGTAATGAGGCATAGAGACCCTTAAACCATATACACTCTATATTAGAATTTTCCTCTCGTAAAAATGTCATCACCTCGCCATTCTTCAGAAATAGTCTTTTATTATGTGCTTTGATAAATGTGGCATAGCAATAGGCATTTATTTAGACATTTTTCAAATGTTTCACAATGTATTTTCAATGAATAGGACTTTTGTATTTTAGCATGCAGCCAGTGGCCGTGGTGCAGGTTGCCATGGCAACAACTAACAGCAACTTATTACAGCATTCTAGTAAAGCATGGTGCTAGCAGTGCCAAGGTCATGGGATCGATTCCCAGAGAATGCATGAACTCATTAAATGTATTAGTTAAAGGAATAGTTTACTCAAAACTTCTGACATTATTTACCCACCCTCGTGTCATTCTGAATTCAAATGGCTTACTTCATTATGTAAAAGACAAAAGAAGATATTCTGAAGCTGTTTTCTCCATATTATATAAGTCAATGGGACTCAAACCTTTCAAGCTTCAAAAAGGAAATAAAAGCAACATGAGTCTTAAAATCCAATCAAAACACTGATCAATGCACACAAACAAAGTCACACTAGACACACTAGATTATTCAACATTATAATAATAAAAAATATCTACAAAAATATACATCTACTCCAATCTCTGGCAATGCTGCAAACATGCTTCTTTCCAGTTTGAAAGACATATGACATATCCTTCTTCTATTGGTCACATGATACAAATTGAGCAGATCAGAGTCCACCAAACTTGAACTTTGGAACGCATCAAAATTCACATAAGCTTGTGTTTCCTGTCTCTGGAACTGGTATTCGTATGAATGTAAGTCAAAGGAACAAAAAGTGTAGAGTGACCACCTTTAAATATGGCGACACCAACCTTGGGGGGAACGAGTGAGGTTTGATGTTTGCGTTTGAGGTTCATGTCGCCATATTTGATACATGTTCATTTATCACAATATTTACCACATGGTTTGGTTTAATTAAGTGAATAAAGGCTTACATTTTGGTATGTTCATCATAGAAAGTGATCATGTTGCTTAGAAGACTTGTTACTGTAGAGAACTTTAAATGACCCATTAGGAAGGAAGAGCTCTATGGGATTGCACAGGGTTTATTTCCTAAAACGAGTACTGTTGTCTTTGTGCACTTAAAAGTATTAAGTGTCTTGTGGAACAGAAACTTAAACTAAAATGACTATCCTATGGTTACGTCTCCTAAAGTCCCCCGCACCACTAGAGTGATCGGTACTTGTGTTTTCATGACATTTTAGTCTCTTTAACCGCTACAGATGTGTAAATAAAACATGGTCTGCAGTAAGCATCTGTCTGTAACAGTAGATTATGGTGTCCTCTGCATCACTTCACTCTAATAATTGTCACCAGCATTTGTTTCCTTGTAATTCAGTTAAACTAGTGTCATGAACCCCAAAAGGAAATAATTGTTGGTTATTATATTGCGTGGAAAGACCTGCATATGGAGCAGGCACCTATAATAATACAGCAAAGAGGATATTCAAGGGATAGACTGTTCAGTTCAGGACAGCACATTTGTTACAAATCTGCTTTGTTACATGATGATATGTGGTTAGATTTTTGATATTTATGTAATTTTGTATTTGGTCTAGATTGAGGTGATGAATGACAAGTCACTTCAGATGTCCACTGTATTTCTAGTTACTCTGTGTTTGTAAGTGTCCATTATGTCCAACTTAAAAAGATCTTTCTCTTTTAGAGAAAAAAGAGACCTTCTCTTTTACAAACTGCAATAATTATTACAGTTCAATAAAAAAAGTTTCCCTAACAAAGATTTCAAATGAGTGCCTTCCACTCTTCCTCTTCACCATCCTCTTCTTCCTCCAAAGGCAGGCTATATTGTAGCTATATATATCTTGGTGACTGCCATTATTAAAGTAATATTTAATAGGAAGTATTTTATTTTAAAGAACTGTATATGTACATGCTAGTTTCATAAATGTTTTATGTTTCTTTATTCATTGATTTTGTACAAATATCAAGAGTCATTAATATCTATTTTTTAGTGTTAGGGGAGAGTGGGGCAGTTGCGACATGTATACATATTCAATCAGGAATGAGCTACAGTGATGATATTCATACTGCACATGCTCAATTAGCAGCGCATCCTTCCTGGAAGAAATCAGTTACATGTGACCATTCCTTCTACAAAAAATAATTTTCATGGTAAAATGTTTTTTTTTTATGATCAGATTTTTTTTTATGATCACAAAGCTGTTTGTGTGAAGCATTGTAAAGCCATATCATCTTAATCTGTGTTTTCTTCATTTCTAATAGGCATAGTTAGCATGGTTCAAAGATACTGTGTTAAGTCAATATACCAAGTTTTATCACAGCTGTCAATGTAAGGACAGTTGCAACACATTGTTGGAACCATCCCAGCACGTTGTCCCATACCACACTGATGTAAAAGTTTGCCATGACATTATAAAACTGTAATTTTAGGGATTAAAAATAACCACTTTCAATAGTTAGGTATCTCTCCTTTTTATTTAAGTAAATAGGTAAAAAATCAGTTTGAGTCTAAGGTGGACTAATTTCTTTCACTCTCACCCTCTCTTTGTCACACACACACACACACACACACACACACACACACACACACACACACAGAGACAGACAGAGATTTACTTTAAAAAGAAAGGTACATAAAATAATAAATTTGTCTAATTTGAAATTAAAAAGTAAGACTTATTACCATTTGGTCTAGCTAGTTCTTAAGACAGAGTCTTAACATAATGGTTATGTTTATGCAACTGGCCACTTTCACAGTAGGTAACAGAAGTAGGCTATAATTAAATTTCAGTGTCTTGATTATTTTGATTGACTATTTTGATTAAATTAATATTTTGTAGTTCAAATGTATTGTAATAATTAACCAAAACATGGTTGCTAGTTGAAAATGTTTTTTCCATTTGCTGTTCTTTGTTTTTATACAGCCAATACAAGTTCTCAAGCTAAATACTTCTGAGCGAAATTTCAGCACCTGCACTATAAACCCATCTCTTTTGTTTAGATGAAATCCATGCTAATAACACAGGAAATACTGTAGAGAACTTTAAATGACCCATTAGGAAGGAAGAGCTCTATGGGATTGCACAGGGTTTATTTCCTAAAACGAGTACTGTTGTCTTTGTGCACTTAAAAGTATTAAGTGTCTTGTGGAACAGAAACTTAAACTAAAATGACTATCCTATGGTTACGTCTCCTAAAGTCCCCCGCACCACTAGAGTGATCGGTACTTGTGTTTTCATGACATTTTAGTCTCTTTAACCGCTACAGATGTGTAAATAAAACATGGTCTGCAGTAAGCATCTGTCTGTAACAGTAGATTATGGTGTCCTCTGCATCACTTCACTCTAATAATTGTCACCAGCATTTGTTTCCTTGTAATTCAGTTCAACTAGTGTCATGAACCCCAAAAGGAAATAATTGTTGGTTATTATATTGCGTGGAAAGACCTGCATATGGAGCAGGCACCTATAATAATACAGCAAAGAGGATATTCAAGGGATAGACTGTTCAGTTCAGGACAGCACATTTGTTACAAATCTGCTTTGTTACATGATGATATGTGGTTAGATTTTTGATATTTATGTAATTTTGTATTTGGTCTAGATTGAGGTGATGAATGACAAGTCACTTCAGATGTCCACTGTATTTCTAGTTACTCTGTGTTTGTAAGTGTCCATTATGTCCAACTTAAAAAGATCTTTCTCTTTTAGAGAAAAAAGAGACCTTCTCTTTTACAAACTGCAATAATTATTACAGTTCAATAAAAAAAGTTTCCCTAACAAAGATTTCAAATGAGTGCCTTCCACTCTTCCTCTTCACCATCCTCTTCTTCCTCCAAAGGCAGGCTATATTGTAGCTATATATATCTTGGTGACTGCCATTATTAAAGTAATATTTAATAGGAAGTATTTTATTTTAAAGAACTGTATATGTACATGCTAGTTTCATAAATGTTTTATGTTTCTTTATTCATTGATTTTGTACAAATATCAAGAGTCATTAATATCTATTTTTTAGTGTTAGGGGAGAGTGGGGCAGTTGCGACATGTATACATATTCAATCAGGAATGAGCTACAGTGATGATATTCATACTGCACATGCTCAATTAGCAGCGCATCCTTCCTGGAAGAAATCAGTTACATGTGACCATTCCTTCTACAAAAAATAATTTTCATGGTAAAATGTTTTTTTTTTATGATCAGATTTTTTTTTATGATCACAAAGCTGTTTGTGTGAAGCATTGTAAAGCCATATCATCTTAATCTGTGTTTTCTTCATTTCTAATAGGCATAGTTAGCATGGTTCAAAGATACTGTGTTAAGTCAATATACCAAGTTTTATCACAGCTGTCAATGTAAGGACAGTTGCAACACATTGTTGGAACCATCCCAGCACGTTGTCCCATACCACACTGATGTAAAAGTTTGCCATGACATTATAAAACTGTAATTTTAGGGATTAAAAATAACCACTTTCAATAGTTAGGTATCTCTCCTTTTTATTTAAGTAAATAGGTAAAAAATCAGTTTGAGTCTAAGGTGGACTAATTTCTTTCACTCTCACCCTCTCTTTGTCACACACACACACACACACACACACACACACACACACACACACACACAGAGACAGACAGAGATTTACTTTAAAAAGAAAGGTACATAAAATAATAAATTTGTCTAATTTGAAATTAAAAAGTAAGACTTATTACCATTTGGTCTAGCTAGTTCTTAAGACAGAGTCTTAACATAATGGTTATGTTTATGCAACTGGCCCCAGTTCAGTAAACTTTCACAGAAGGTAACAGAAGTAGGCTATAATTAAATTTCAGTGTCTTGATTATTTTGATTGACTATTTTGATTAAATTAATATTTTGTAGTTCAAATGTATTGTAATAATTAACCAAAACATGGTTGCTAGTTGAAAATGTTTTTTCCATTTGCTGTTCTTTGTTTTTATACAGCCAATTTCACTTATTGAAGACTCTGTCTGTTCACAAATAAAATAAAGAAATTGCAAAATGATATTTAAGAATGATTTAATGAATGTTGCAGCTGCCCCTGTGAACTCCAGACCACTCTCTCCTACTCTATGCGCCTTTTCATAAAAAGTTTAACATATTTGTTAGTTTTAAAACTGCAACGACGTTTTATTAATGAAATTTAAGATTCTTTTGGAAAACACACACACTTTAACATTTCCATTATACAATTCCTGAAACCCTCTCATATCCTACTTATTTTTGTTACTATGTTCAATAAGGTTCAATAACTTTTAAAACATGTAAATTATTTTCATGTTGGGTGACACACTCGCTGGAGGCAAAATGTATGGCCTTTATTCAGCACATTTGGATCTGACAGCTACAGGCACGATGTGTTTGATGTACTGGCCACCAGCAGCATTTACCCCATCTAAAAAAAAAAAAAAAACTACAAATGAAAAAAATGAAACTACAATAAAACCTGCTATAGTGCACTGGAAAATAATTCTATGTTTATAATAGCCCCATTTATTTAATTGGAAAGAAAAAATCTAAATTATAGAACTGGATTCTATCTACTATCTAGGCTCATAAATCTCTCTGAAGAGAAAGTGTGACCACACTATCTGTAACTACAAGCCTGTAACATAATTTGTCACTTTTTCCATAGATGTGGCGTTCACATAAAAGTTATTTCACTTTGCACTTAAATACAGTTAAACATGTATGTAATTAGATGTATTAGTGAATTTCCAGGCGCAACAGCAAGTGCAAATGTGTGTGAGCTTGATGGTGTCAGGAGGGTCAGAAATAGCCAAGCTGAAAGATCTCTAAAATAATTTCATTCTTTTCAGTGTTTGAGAAAAATATATGTGTTATGGAGACTATAGATTCTGTCAATATAAATAGCTTAAAAGTAATTTGAATATAAGGAGTTTTCGGAAAAGGCGAACAGAGACTGTGGGCTTGTTTGGGCAGCTTAATTCAGAAAAAAAGAAAGGAACCTTGCCACGCGGCTAAATACAGCCTAATTCATGTTTTTTACTGTTATTGTACGCAGCCATGGGCTATTGATGAGTAGGCTACCGCTGTTTTATGTGTGTTCTTGAATGATGATCCTGTAACTCCAGCCTCCAGAATTTATACAGAACCAAGTGAACTGTTCCTATACAAATTAACCAAGACAATTGTGCACTGCAGCGCGTCGTAGGATTGCAGGATTTTGATTAATAGCCGTGTCTGGAATTCTCATTGGTCAAATAAAACCAGGAGCATGTGAAATTAATTGTACCAAATCACTAAGGAAAGTAGGCTATATTTTCCTCTATATTCCAGGCAGGGTATCGTCAGTAGGCTAATTTTCTCCACTTTCGTCCAGCCAGACTAAACTATTAGGCCTGTAAAATAATAGGCTTATTATTAAAAAAAGTCTCGATTATTTCCTGCGTTGTTCGATGATCATCTGACGAGCTTTTTAACAGCTAGTCATTGGTGTTCTAATTTGTGTATTACATTATGGACTTCATGAAAATCCCACCATGTCCCGTCTCGTTTTTTGTAGGTACAGCCACATGTTATGAAACTGATCAACTGAGCAAACTGTGATTTGTTCGTGATTCCGTTACGTTCATCTATAAAATGATATTAAAGTAACGAGTTGAGCGTGTTTTTGATCAAATATGTGTCCGTTAGAAGAGCGACATATCGTATGGTACGAGAGCATATGTCTAGAGACAGTGACTCAATGACAGAACAAGATCACTGAAAGCAACAAAGTATTTAAAAAAATTATTAAAAGAAAAAAATTATTTACAATAAAATATTTTAAATGAATAGTCAAGACTTTAATCAGACCAGACAGTTCCTCAAATTATTTATCAATCATTTCGTCTTTGGTTCTGCTGTAGCAAAACGTCAGGTTGATGCTGATTGATAATATCAATAACTTTGTCCAGAAGTTGCAAAATACGCGATTTTGTTTTTCTGGAGTACATTACTAGGCCTACTTTACACGGTAACATTCATTAGGCCACATCAATAACAAATATTTTGTAAATGCTTTGCAAAGCAGTAGCTAGCTGGTGTGGGCCAATATTCAAAAATGTAGTCCGTATGATAATATATGAAACAAAGTTTAATAACACGGTTTGAATGCACAACTTAATGATCTGCATTATAAGCCTTATGTAGGTCTAATGTAATACTATTTGTTTATTTTATTATTAAAATGAATTATAATGTGTTAGCATACTGTTTATTTCAAGATCTAATATTTTCTTGAGGCAAGAAATCAGGCAAGGGTCCTATAGGCGTTAAATAAGTTGGACCTCAGGTAAATTGAGGGGGTTGAATGCACAACTTAATGATCTGCATTATAAGCCTTATGCAGGTCTAATGTAATACTATTTGTTTATTTTATTATCAAAATGAATTATAATGTGTTAGCATACTGTTTATTTCAAGATCTAATATTTTCTTGAGGCAAGAAATCAGGCAAGGGTCCTATAGGCGTTAAATAAGTTGGACCTCAGGTAAATTGAGGGGGAAATTTGTCACTTTTTCCATAGATGTGGCGTTCACATAAAAGTTATTTCACTTTGCACTTAAATACAGTTAAACATGTATGTAATTAGATGTATTAGTGAATTTCCAGGCGCAACAGCAAGTGCAAATGTGTGTGAGCTTGATGGTGTCAGGAGGGTCAGAAATAGCCAAGCTGAAAGATCTCTAAAATAATTTCATTCTTTTCAGTGTTTGAGAAAAATATATGTGTTATGGAGACTATAGATTCTGTCAATATAAATAGCTTAAAAGTAATTTGAATATAAGGAGTTTTCGGAAAAGGCGAACAGAGACTGTGGGCTTGTTTGGGCAGCTTAATTCAGAAAAAAAGAAAGGAACCTTGCCACGCGGCTAAATACAGCCTAATTCATGTTTTTTACTGTTATTGTACGCAGCCATGGGCTATTGATGAGTAGGCTACCGCTGTTTTATGTGTGTTCTTGAATGATGATCCTGTAACTCCAGCCTCCAGAATTTATACAGAACCAAGTGAACTGTTCCTATACAAATTAACCAAGACAATTGTGCACTGCAGCGCGTCGTAGGATTGCAGGATTTTGATTAATAGCCGTGTCTGGAATTCTCATTGGTCAAATAAAACCAGGAGCATGTGAAATTAATTGTACCAAATCACTAAGGAAAGTAGGCTATATTTTCCTCTATATTCCAGGCAGGGTATCGTCAGTAGGCTAATTTTCTCCACTTTCGTCCAGCCAGACTAAACTATTAGGCCTGTAAAATAATAGGCTTATTATTAAAAAAAGTCTCGATTATTTCCTGCGTTGTTCGATGATCATCTGACGAGCTTTTTAACAGCTAGTCATTGGTGTTCTAATTTGTGTATTACATTATGGACTTCATGAAAATCCCACCATGTCCCGTCTCGTTTTTTGTAGGTACAGCCACATGTTATGAAACTGATCAACTGAGCAAACTGTGATTTGTTCGTGATTCCGTTACGTTCATCTATAAAATGATATTAAAGTAACGAGTTGAGCGTGTTTTTGATCAAATATGTGTCCGTTAGAAGAGCGACATATCGTATGGTACGAGAGCATATGTCTAGAGACAGTGACTCAATGACAGAACAAGATCACTGAAAGCAACAAAGTATTTAAAAAAATTATTAAAAGAAAAAAATTATTTACAATAAAATATTTTAAATGAATAGTCAAGACTTTAATCAGACCAGACAGTTCCTCAAATTATTTATCAATCATTTCGTCTTTGGTTCTGCTGTAGCAAAACGTCAGGTTGATGCTGATTGATAATATCAATAACTTTGTCCAGAAGTTGCAAAATACGCGATTTTGTTTTTCTGGAGTACATTACTAGGCCTACTTTACACGGTAACATTCATTAGGCCACATCAATAACAAATATTTTGTAAATGCTTTGCAAAGCAGTAGCTAGCTGGTGTGGGCCAATATTCAAAAATGTAGTCCGTATGATAATATATGAAACAAAGTTTAATAACACGGTTTGAATGCACAACTTAATGATCTGCATTATAAGCCTTATGCAGGTCTAATGTAATACTATTTGTTTATTTTATTATCAAAATGAATTATAATGTGTTAGCATACTGTTTATTTCAAGATCTAATATTTTCTTGAGGCAAGAAATCAGGCAAGGGTCCTATAGGCGTTAAATAAGTTGGACCTCAGGTAAATTGAGGGGGAAAAAATATGTATTTTCTAAAAAGCCCAATTCCAAACTTATCAGTTGAATAAGATCATTTTAGCATTTTGCAAATACTGTGGTGCAAAATGGACAGGGCTACACATTCACCAAACTGCAAATCGCTTACTTCAGACACTTCTTAACCAGTAACCATAACCAGTGTCTTTGATTAAAAGGATCTTTCTGTGAAAATAAGTAACCTCACTTCGAAAATATTGTGTTACCACATATTTACTTTTACTGCGTAAACACGCCAAAAGAAGTTTAATGCGCGGTGTGATGGGGCTCAGTTAGGCCATACACAATTCTGCATAAAACACAACCCGCATTCGATGAGCCTCAGAGATATGGGGCAAGAATCTGACACAACATGAAACGAAAAACAGCCACGAGGAATTTTACATTATTCATGGGTATTATTATTATTATTATGGTTGACTTTGCTGCTGTCATTTGTGGTGCCATGTTTAAGAAAAAACGTCACATTGCCACAAGTTTTCGAAAAAATTACTTTTTAATAATTTTTTTTTTTAGAATATTTATGAAATACCAATGAAAAGCGTAAAAAGCACAATATATGCCGATAAAAAAGTCCATGATACTACAGCCTTCAATGCTGAGAGAAAGATCATTCACTACTAACCACCCCTCAGGTCCCTGGAAAAAGTTCACTATGACTTTTCGAGGCCCGCAAAAGTTGGCGTAATCAAACAAACAGACAAAACATATGTAGTATAAAATCAGGCCAAGTGGTTAGGTCTGTGTAAGTGCCAACATAAAGGCATCGGTGCACAATGATCCAAAGAGGCCAATTATAGGTCCGTCTGTGTCCCGGAGACAAACGTATTCGCACGGATCGGGGTCTTCTCATTTATTCCTCTTGGTTTGCATCAGAAAGTGAAGAAGCACCGCCGTCGGATAAGCGGTCCGCTTCTCGTATCGCCTCCTGCTCCGACAGCTGTTCGCTGGTGGGGATGGAGTTCTTTTTTGGACGGCCCTTGGGTTTGGTCGGAGATTCTAGCCCACCTCCTTGCAACACCTTCAAAGCAACAACGGTAGCCTACACATAAGTTTACATTTTCACAGGTATGTCAGTTGAATCATAATTGATATGCTTATTATTAGAACTTACGATTTTTTTCCATTTCATTCTTCTGTTTTGATACCATGTTTTGACTTGAAGCTGACTCAGGCCTAGAGACTCCGCCAGGTCTATTCTGTAAAAGAGAATGTTGTCCACTAAGCCATTTCTTAGACAACACCAATATGTTCTTTGCATGTAAACTGTAGGTCCATAATTATGCTCATAACAAGATAATACAGTTGGGTAAAAAGTGAAACACTGACATTGGTTTCAATACGTTAAATACTTGACATTAAAAGCGTGTTTACCTGTCAGGAGTTGAGAGATACTTTTGTTTCTCAAATCGTTTTTCCAAGCCCATCAGCTGTAGCTCGGTAAACACAGTCCTACTCCTTCTTCCTTTCTTAGTCTTGCTTACTGAATCAGCTCCAGGGTCGAGTTTACCCCGAAGATGGAGGTCCAGCGGGAGATGATGGGACGAAGACCCCATCTGCAGACCCGCAGCTCCGGACAGAAGCGCAGAGCCCAACGGCGCCCCGAGCGAGCAGGACAGAGGAGACACTGGAAACTTAAGGATACTGGTCTGGTCTGCTTTCAGGACTGGAATTGAAACAATTATATGTGTGTGTATTAGTCATGATAATCTAGTCGGAACTACAGCTTGGTGATAGTGACATTTTCATATCAGTTAGAAAAAAAAAGCGTTTGGATGAATCCGTAATGGTTCATCATGGTGAAAATGGATTTTATGTGCAACTTTATATAAGCTTATAAAATAATATCAGTTACATAATATAACAGTTTTCCTGATCGATCTAGCTGTTAGCTACAGTTCAATTATATGCTTTTGATATTTGAATTTTTACGAAAGATACTATAAATCTTCGATAAACAGACTGATTATTTAAATGGAATCTTAGATACATTTTTGCTTACATCTATCCATCCATAACGGGTGGTATCATTTACAAATTGAGTCTTATTTTTCATACATGAATATTTGTACGTCAACCTCGAAATTAGCTGCATTATGCTTCCTCCGTGTAAAAATGTTTTAATTACAACATCTTTATTTCCAAACGTTTAACTCATCACAATAATTTTAGTCTTCTCTACTCGATTTTTGCAGTTTCAACTGAATTTTCTTCATCTGTAATTAAATTCAAAGATGTTGAAAAGTGCAATAAATGTATCAATGCAATCTGTAACTTTGGCACCACTATTATTTATTTTACAATTTAAGGCGGCAAATGAAACACTTTTTTATTGTCATGAATTGATTTTTTTTTTTTTTAGCACGGGCTGGTAAGAACTTTCTTTCCCGGAGCATCAATAGAAAAGCAAGAAATGCACGCAGTGGGGCCTGAACTGAACGTGCATTTGCGATTTTTATAAGTTTGCTCGGTCCATTGCATTGCATATATTTCGATCTGAGATATCTGATTTGTTTTGTGTATGGTCCACAGAGACAATGTGGAGTCTTTTCTCTTTGAGTAGGCAAATCGAGAGGTTGTGCAATTTGAATGTCCCTATTTTAAGAGAAGGTTAAGATTAAGGGATTGCCCATGCCGGATCTCAAAATATCGTCTGACTGAAAGGCCACGGTACTTACCTAAGTGGTTGTGGTATGGTCTGGCGGACAAATTTACCTGTCAGGAGTTGAGAGATACTTTTGTTTCTCAAATCGTTTTTCCAAGCCCATCAGCTGTAGCTCGGTAAACACAGTCCTACTCCTTCTTCCTTTCTTAGTCTTGCTTACTGAATCAGCTCCAGGGTCGAGTTTACCCCGAAGATGGAGGTCCAGCGGGAGATGATGGGACGAAGACCCCATCTGCAGACCCGCAGCTCCGGACAGAAGCGCAGAGCCCAACGGCGCCCCGAGCGAGCAGGACAGAGGAGACACTGGAAACTTAAGGATACTGGTCTGGTCTGCTTTCAGGACTGGAATTGAAACAATTATATGTGTGTGTATTAGTCATGATAATCTAGTCGGAACTACAGCTTGGTGATAGTGACATTTTCATATCAGTTAGAAAAAAAAAGCGTTTGGATGAATCCGTAATGGTTCATCATGGTGAAAATGGATTTTATGTGCAACTTTATATAAGCTTATAAAATAATATCAGTTACATAATATAACAGTTTTCCTGATCGATCTAGCTGTTAGCTACAGTTCAATTATATGCTTTTGATATTTGAATTTTTACGAAAGATACTATAAATCTTCGATAAACAGACTGATTATTTAAATGGAATCTTAGATACATTTTTGCTTACATCTATCCATCCATAACGGGTGGTATCATTTACAAATTGAGTCTTATTTTTCATACATGAATATTTGTACGTCAACCTCGAAATTAGCTGCATTATGCTTCCTCCGTGTAAAAATGTTTTAATTACAACATCTTTATTTCCAAACGTTTAACTCATCACAATAATTTTAGTCTTCTCTACTCGATTTTTGCAGTTTCAACTGAATTTTCTTCATCTGTAATTAAATTCAAAGATGTTGAAAAGTGCAATAAATGTATCAATGCAATCTGTAACTTTGGCACCACTATTATTTATTTTACAATTTAAGGCGGCAAATGAAACACTTTTTTATTGTCATGAATTGATTTTTTTTTTTTTTAGCACGGGCTGGTAAGAACTTTCTTTCCCGGAGCATCAATAGAAAAGCAAGAAATGCACGCAGTGGGGCCTGAACTGAACGTGCATTTGCGATTTTTATAAGTTTGCTCGGTCCATTGCATTGCATATATTTCGATCTGAGATATCTGATTTGTTTTGTGTATGGTCCACAGAGACAATGTGGAGTCTTTTCTCTTTGAGTAGGCAAATCGAGAGGTTGTGCAATTTGAATGTCCCTATTTTAAGAGAAGGTTAAGATTAAGGGATTGCCCATGCCGGATCTCAAAATATCGTCTGACTGAAAGGCCACGGTACTTACCTAAGTGGTTGTGGTATGGTCTGGCGGACAAAAGGGCATGTACTCCAAATTTGAGAAGGTCTCCAGTGGGACTTGATATCTTGTGATCCGGATGGTCTGTAAGAATCTCTTCAATCATGAAACTCCTGTACCTGTGAGACCTTTGGTCTGGATGGACATCCGGGGGGTAGTAGTGCGCCCCAATCTCCAAAGGATGTTGCATTATTATAGTTTTAACGTAGCAAATGTTCTCCGAACCTCCTGGAAGCCTGTAGAAACCTTGAGGTCACATCGAGGATTCAGATGTCCTTGTGAGGCACCGAGGCATAAATGTCCATTCAGATTTTTAGATGCGATGATCATTAAAAAAAAACATCCTTACGTTTGTGGAGAACTTTTGAAATACGTAAAGAAGACTTTGACTGACGCTCAACGCTCAAAATACGAGTGAAATTGTTTGCTTTTCTTTTGAGGAGTTTGTGAATGTGTGGTCCCGTCCACGCAGCTGGAGTGAGAAGTCTGATCCGCCCAGTAAGGGCAGCCTGTTTCTGTTCTTACCGCACCAACCCGAGCTCTGAATCAGGAACATAGACATCCGAGTTTAAGGAGGTCTAGCACAACGCCACACCTCCTCCTCGGCATGCTTGGACACCCTCTGTAAATAAAGGGAAAACACATAGTCAAAACATTGATCTTGTCGTGCTCCTTTTTAAATGTCTTCGATCATTTGAATAAGTTTACTTTTAAAGCGGGTCAGTAATGCTTTTTGGTCGTATCTTTTATATTATCCTAAAATACAAAAAATCCGTTCCTATAAAAATGATTTGAATACACTTTTTCTATGAAGATGCTTCCATTTCTGAACTTGAAGACTTTTTGTAGGTCTTATACATCTAGGTCTACATGTGTTTTTTGCACTTGATTTCTACAAGATTTCTCTTTTCGAAGTTTATTTGTTGCTGATTAATCGCGTTCTTGTGTACAGCCTATAAGCTTAACAAAGAAATAGGTTGTATAATTAAATTACATTAGAGACACATTATTTTATTCCATTTAAACTTGCAAAAAAATAAACGAAAGTCTTGGCAAAATGAAACTGAATAAATCCTCTCGAAACAAAGATAGGCTATGAGCTTATCATAGAATGGCACATAACCTTTTTAAGCAATAAGGCCTTTCATGGTTATTAATAAATATCTATTACATGTTATATTAAATTCAAATTTAAGAGATTAGGGTCTTTAAAAACACGTCAGCAAAAATGTCTTGCGAGAATTTAAAGAACTTAATATTAGTAAATATTTCGCCGGTATATTATTTGCGCTGATGCAACGCACTTTAAATATTAATAGGCTATATATATATATATATATATAGGCCTAATGTAGTTCAAAAAGAAAAAAAAAAGGTTTTAACTGTCCTTTTTAAGTGCAGTATAGGCACACAGTTTAACATTTTGCTTGTGATAATTTATAGCCTAATGGAAAAATATAAAACGTTTCTTTACGTCTTATTTTGCGCTTTTATAATTCGATGATTAATAAAACAATTTTGAATAATTTATAGCAGTGGTTCTCAATTCCAATCCTGGGGTACCACTGCTCTGCACATTTTGTACGTCTCTCTTATTTAACGCACCTGATTCAGATCATCAGCTCGTTATGAAGGGAGATCCATGAACTGAACCGAGGGCGTCAGATACGAGAGCAGTGTTACCCCAGGACTGGAATTGACAACTACTGATTTATAGGATATTCACCATCGTTATGAAATTCTTGTGAAGACGAGAAGTAGGCTAGCTTTTCCCCCCTGAAAATGCCCTGAATCCATTTAACATGGTGAAGTGTTGCAATGAAAATAGGCCCTACTGTTTGAGGTGGTATGTTCAGGCATGTTCATCAGAAACGAGGCAAATTATTACATCTTTTTTTATTTTTGTTCATTATTTTATTTTATTTGATGTAATCCCGATTCATATTGAAAATGTCATAAATAACACAGATATCTTTAATTGTAAAGAGACACTGCATGTCAGCGCTAAAGTCACACCTTCGGGCATAGAATAGACCACTGAGAATTACATGTGTACTGTCTTTTGACAGAAAGGATGTTTTAAAGTATAGTAATGTTAGTTTATGGCGCGTCGTCGATTTTAACATTGACGCCATATACAGCATGCATATTTTCTTTTTCGTTCTTTTCTTCATCTTCTTTCTTCTTTATCATACTCGGTTTATCTTTGTCTCATCATGCGAAATCATACTATTATATTTTCATAAAGTGCGTACCTATATCTGGATGTTCAGTATTATAATGACTGTTGTAACGTTTTGTTGTGTGATTATTATTATTATTATTATTATTATTTTAAATATTGAATTGACCTATTTGCACGTTACAGAAATAAAGATAATGTCAGGGACATTTCTGTAAAGACATTTTCTTAAAAAGAAAGAAAGAAAGAAAGAAAAAGAAATCGTTATACACATTCAACCCCTTCTCAGTATTCACCTAAAATAATATTCTACATAGTAGGCTAGGTGGCCTCTTGTGGGAGCGCTTCTGTATTTCAACCACTAGGCGACATCATGTGAATACTGGATTGCAAAGAATCAGTGCATAGGCTATATATGAGCAGATCTAATTATCGATCTATTTATTTATTTTTTAATTTAAGGCCAGTTTAGGTCAGTCTTCCACTAGCTGCATGTGTGCATTACATTCACTGTTCAGATATGTCGTTTTAAACTGCATAATTAACCAGTGGGGGTTATAACCATTTGCCATGCAATATTGTGGGACCACTTCAGCAAAAGCTTAGTGTGTTAATCTACTGTGTGCTTAACCATGTGCTCCACCAAGCTTCTTACAAGACACCCCTGGTCAGTCTAGACTCTACTATGCACTATCATAAGCCTCCATCTAAATTGATCAGGCATATTTTAGAATTTTGAAATGTTTAAAACTCACCAATTCATTAGCAAATGTGTGGCACAAACCTTAATTATTAGAGGCCATATTGAATTTAAAGCGGTCTTTACAAATAAACAACATCTACTTCTATCACTTACAGCCTAAATAAGGTCTATTGACTATGTGAACACCTTTTACTAAAGGTCAGATGTTCTTGCTTCGATTGAAACACAGGATGCTATTGGATCATTCTCAAATCATGTGGGATAATATGCGTTAATTAGGTTTTACACAAATTGTTCGCACAGCTCGAGTGCTGGTGACATTAAAGCAAATAATAGCAAATACTAAAACCTCGACTTTGTGCTTCTTATAAATGAATATTCTTATAATTTATAGTAAAAATATCCAATTAGAAAATGTTTTAATAGAGGCATTTTCATATGTGGGCACTATATTATTTTATTATATATTACAGTCGTCTTGATTTTTATACATAAGCTAATGGCAAAGACGTTTGCATTCGTGACTACCTTATGAAATATGATTTCATCATTTGCGATGGCAGAGATATCTATTTGTAAGTTCTTCAGTTCATTAATTCAAGAAGATGAAGTACATGCTTAAGGTCGATAACACTCAAATGTGCTGTTCCTCGAGTGTTCAACTTCAGTCCCATTCCCTCCCATGCGCTCATCGCTCTTCAGCCGTGCTTTACAGCCCCATTTGATCACATGACCACGGATCGGCCAATAACAAGCCTTATCTGTTTCCTCCAACCTGTTACAGTGTAACATCCCCTTGAGCAGCGAAACTGATACAAATGCACGCGACACTGTCTGTTGTTGATGAATGCTTTTGCATTTCACCATGATCCTAATGGAAACAATGGTCTGTAGCTAACAAAAACCGGATATAGGGACCGAGGTATGTAACAATCGGACACATGAGCCCTAATGTTAGCCTTTGCTTTTAGCACAATAGCAATAAAGGTTAGTTATCTGAGAGGTGCACTGCAAAAGATTAACCATACAGTCAATTGGTTCATCTAGTGTTCTGCTCTTTAAACTCTTTTATTGTGTATTTGCGTCTCGGTTTGTTTTGAAATGGTGTATATAAGGAGAATAGTATCTATACAGGAATGCTAGATCTACAGAGCAAAAGGTAAAACAAGCTGCATTGTCCTTTTGGTGAGCTTTAATGCATGTTACTGTCAATCAGTGAATGTTACACATGCATTCATTTCTGGAATGAAAGCAGTTAACACAGATGAGATACTGGAAATGTGTATTATAAACTTATGTTTAGTCTTTTGAAAGCATGCTGTTATAGAGTTTGATTCCTCTCATAATAACAGTGATATACTTAGGATGACTTTATCATCCAGTGTGCAGAATAATATATTGTTTTAATTGACAATTTCCGCCATGTTTTTATCTTGTTATTATAGTGTGGTTCAAGCTTAATTTGTAAACTTAAAACAATCTATAATTTATCTATATTATAGATTTTTTATAGACAAATATAGACAGATCCTTGTTTGAAACAGTTTAAGGATAATTTGAACCCTAAAGATTTTTATATATATAGATATGTTACTGTTAAAAAGAAAAAGAAAAAAAAGGTGATTACAAACCCGAGCAAGAGAGAAGGCTGTTGTTGGTCTGTACCATTTTTGTTGGATGTACTAAAATCTATAATTTATTGGTTGCTTGTATATGTGTTACTCTAGTGGTATAGTTTTTATTTGGCAAGTTTGCGTTCCCAGATTCAAATCAATTTTTTCAAACATTTTATTAAACATTTTAAGCTGCACTGTATTGTCATACACTTTGTACAACACAACAACAACAAGAATATATTATGTATGTATTTATTTTTGAATGTTGCATATAAAATGTACTTCACTCCGTAATCAGGGAAGCAGTACATTACAAAAACAAATTTCTCCTCTTGACCTTGAGCTGGATTTCATGATGCAGTTTAGTCTGGATGTCTTATGTTGATGTAAATAAACTCTTAGCTGAATGTTTCCCATGATAGATGTCTGCATAGATCTGTAGCTGCAGAAACATCACGTGTGCTTGGTGGTTTCTAAAGAAGAGGGCATGTGAAGGGTCAGACACTGAGCCAGCAACAACAGCAAGATTTCTCTAAACGCTTCAGTGAGTGCTATGATTGGCTGAGGCAACACTGTATCTGAAAGGCCGTGTAAGCCTAACTAAACACATTCACTATAACATTTAAGCTGTCATTTACAGTATGCTGAGAGGTTGTGGCTTAACAGTACAATAAGGGACATGCTGAATAAACTACAGCCTTTAACTCTAAAGATAATTTCATGGTTTATTACATAAACAACTGCCATTTTTTCATCAAAATAGTAACTAGTGGTAACAGAAACCAGTCAGTAGTTTGGATAATAATTAATGCATAATAATAATTGTGCAATTTTAGCGAAAACACTAGTCTGATATATAAAGTATGTATACAGTCCTTTTCATAACTCTGTTGGTTTTGAAAACGCTTTGAAAAATCAGTTCAAAGTTTAGATGAAAGTGATCAGCGCCCTTTGATTAAATCCAGTGGGCAGCGTTCAAGGATTCACCCAAGCTCAGACTCCAACAGCTTTTGTAGGGTGACAGCTGGAATATTGTTTGCAAGCATGTTCATAATGTTAATTTATTAAAATGCATTATAACGATTATAAACACTTGAAGTGCAGGACTAAAATAGGAATAAATTAAGGAACTAAAATGATCTTAAAATATAAGACTCAAGACTGACTTGAAAGCACCTGAGATATAAGGTGTCTCTTTTATATTGAAGTGTTGATCAGGATTAGGAAAAATCCATTCCTAATCCGATGAATAGCACGCACTGATTGACTCGTGTCAGGTTGAGGTTTTGGGTGGCTCAGGTGGGCATTCACTTGGTCTCTGTTGGATCAGTGATCAAGGAGAAGTGTACGTTACAATGACTCATAATGCCACTCTGTTGTCATGCGTCTTCTCATTTTACAGTGTGAATTAATCATAGCGTATCAAATGACTGCTAACATCATCCTGAATATGCCAAAGATCACTACAGAAACCTAACGCAAATAGTCATTACTTAAAGCAGCACTATTCTAATCCACTTTCATTGTTAAAGATCAATAAGTTAACTTGATGGAAATGTTCATCAAGACAAAATTTGAATGTTGGCTTGATAAGTCCTTGTTTGAAACAGGATAATTTGAACTCTATATATTTTTATATATAAATAATTGTAAAAAAAAAAAAAAGATATAACAAACCAGAGCAAGAGAGAAGGCTGTTAGTCTGTACCATTTTTGTTGGATGTACTAAAATTATAATTAATAAAAATTAATGAAATTTATGTATACTTATTTAAAAAAAAAAAGATAAAACATGACAAAAACAACAAAATTACTTAATCTAAAATGAAAATGATTTTTTTTTAACTAATTCAAAACATTAATTAATATCTCGAGACATTTTTTTTCTTTTTTTTCAGAGTAGCATTAATTTTTTAATTGAATTTCATAGAATATAGATTTTGGATCATCAGCTACAAGAGAACTTTTATTGCAAGTTAGACAAGGTATAGGAGTAAGTCAGAACAGGCTGTAGGTCTTTGCAGAGTTCATTCAGGGTTTCCGCGGGTCTTTAAAAAGACTTAAATTTAGTTCAAATCAAATTTAAGGCCATAAAAAGTCTTAAATGGTACAAGAAAGTCTTAATTATGATTTCAAGAGGTCTTAAATGTGTGGATGGAAAGACAAGAATTGCAATATGGCTTAATGTGATGATTAAACTTTCAAAGTCAGGTGCTGCTCTGCTGTGTGTACTGTGGTTATCGGGGAAACCCCTATATTTCTGCAGTTCTGAAAGCGCCACCTGCTGGCAGAGAATGAATTTGCATTTTCAATCAGCCCTTCTGGTGTTTTTGTTCAGACAAATGTGAAAATCAACCCATGTTTTTATGCTGCAAAGACGCAGAGTTGTAAATGTGAACTGGTGGATTGACAAGCAGATAATGCATTATAAAAAGCTAAACAATTAATATTTATAGGTTATTTAATTAATATAATAATTGATTGATAATAATTGTTTAATTAATATAATAATTGATACTTTTGACACATCCATTTTCTTGAAAATGGTTTAAAGGCTGAAATGTGAAGTTTATCATTTTATAAAACGTTTTGTTTTTGTGAAAACCTGTATCTGAATGGTAAATCATACTTTTTACAGTCATTTTACAGTTTAATATGTTACCATAGACATTGCCCTACCCCACTCATATGGTATTAATTTGATCTGTGCAGGTCTTAAAAAAGTCTTAAATTTGAGCTTAAAAATCCTGCAGATACCCTGTCATTGAATATAACTCCTCTTAGTGCTTTCAAACTACATTTAGAAAGTGTGATTAGGAATAAACTCCCAATTTTGCACAATAAAAGTATTATACCATTCTCAGACCAAAGTAATTTATCATGCAAGATATTAATAAGCAGTAATGTGAAAATCCAGAAGTAATAGCTCTGTTTTAGAGCATGACCGTTACAGCCATTGCTGCTCCAATCTGTGATTAAAGTAATGGATATTACAGCCACAATAGTAATGTGAGTAGTCACCGCTGACACTTGATATGCAGTGGAGTGCAGGGTTAAACTGACACATTGAAGTTTCCATAGCTTCTCTGTACATACTAGCATAGAATAGAAAAAAACCCTCACTTAGTTCACACAACAACAAAAGACTGGAAATCTGTAGTCCTCTCATTCATTTATAAGGTTAATTCCTGTAAAAATCTTGATTTATTTTTATTTTTATGGAAAACAACAGCATTGTTGGTTTCCTAAAGAGTCAAGATCACCTTTAAATATGTAAAGTTCTTTATTATACACTCTATTCTTATCTAGAGCTTTTGAAGGGAAGAGGTTGTAACCACTTTTCTCATTATATATGCCACTTGCAGTGACGCTAGATCCAATGTGTGACACAACACCACACTTAGTACATTTTCCTCCCAGGAGGGAAAACTCCCCAGCAACCAGCCTTGCAACTTACACATTTATGTTGTGTCCTGACTGTTTACCCTGCCATTGTTTTGTGTCGGAAGCTTTGACACCATGTTTGCTTCCACCTTCCAGTGTCGGCCATGGCAGCAGGCGTCAGTTTGTTGAGTGACCTGCCCTACTCCACCAGCAGTTCAGCTAACAGCAGAGAGTCCAGCACTGACATGGAGCCAGGTAATACACTGCTGTTTCTCTACCTGTGGCTGGGGCATATTTTAAATGCTTAATGCACAGTCTGTAATTGAAAATAATTAAGGTTCTGATCTAAGATTCTGATATGCAAGGACTGAACAGACAGAAATATTAAACAGCCTTTTGTTTATAAATGAATGACAATTTAATTTGATCAATTTTATGGATTCATTGTTATTGATATACACTACTATTAAAAAGTTCGGAGTCAGTAAGATTTTTTTTTTAAAGAAATGAATACTTTTATTTAGCACAGACATATTAAATTATTCAAAAGTGATTGTAAAGACATTTATAATGTTACAGAATATTTCTATTTAAAATATATGCTGTTGAACTTTGTTCATCAAAGAAATGGTTTTCAGAAAATATTAAGCAGCACAACATCAATAATAATATTAAATGTTTCTTGAGCACCAAACTAGCATATTAGAAATATTTCTGAAGAATCATGTGACACTGAATACTGAAGTAATGGCCGCTGAAAAGTCAGCTTTGCATCATAGGAATAAATGACATTTTAAAATATATTAAAATAGAAAACAGTTATTCCAAATTGTTATAATATTTTACAATATTACTGTTTTTCTTTCTGTATTTTTTATTAAATGAATGCAGCCTTGGTGAGCATGAGAGACTTCTTTCAAAAACATAAAAATGGCACTGTGGAAGGGTTAAACCCGAAAACGTTTTGGCTGCACAATTAATCGAATTTCTAATTGTGATTACAATTACGGATGCCACAATTACATAACCGTTCAAAGGCACAATTACAAAAAAAGAGTCCACTTACATTATTCTGCATGCTTAAAATGTGTTTTTTCTTTCTACAAGTTATGTTAAGGTTTTTTTCCTCCATTGTTTTCATTTTAGATTTAGTATAACATAATACCATGCATATTCTTTTTTTTTAAGAAGAAACCAAACCACAAAAGTGTTTGTTTATTTTCATATAAAAATATGGCATGCAGTTGCTTCAAACAATGATATAAAGCTATTCAAAACATCATTCAATGAAAATTGTGATAATCGTATAATCACAATTACAGTTTCAAGGGAATAATTGACAATTATGATTTTTTGTCATAATCGTGCAGCCCTACTTTAATGTATATTTTGCCTTGTATAATAAGTTGATACAAGCTTTTTGGATGATTTTGGATGTGTGCTGATAGTAGGAAACTACTTTTATTTTATGTAGTATTCAGTTTTTATGATCGGAGTTACATAGAATCTTTGTATACAGCACAGCAGATGGAGTACATTAGTTGAAAAGGTGTAATTCAAGCCTCATTTTGTTGAAACGCATGCAGGGTTATGCAACCGGAGCATTTCCATAAAACACATCACCCTGTTTCTCTTCCACCTGAGACAACACACACTCAAGCTTCTGCACAGCCTCCCACTGACTTCGAACTTGATCACCATGGAGAACCCCTTCAAGTGCAACTGATGAACCGATTGGATTGGATTGGTCTCTCATGCCTCTTTTGTGCAGTGCAGTGATTGTGTAGCGATGATTCACTGCTCTGGGGTCAGCGCTTAGTTTGTTCAGGCTGTGCTAAATGTAGTGTCATCAGTACTTTAGACGGGAGACATGCAGCGATGGGCTTGTTCTTCCCTGGTAGATGAGATCTTCATGGGTTTTCGAAAGACGCGCCGGCACTCAGTTTCAGAGATCTTGCTGAAGAGGCGGCGTAGCTCAGCCATGCAAGTTCTGACTTCCTCTTCTCAAAGGGTCATTGTGGCGCTTAGCATGTCCAAGGCACAGACTGACATCACAGATTGTGGATGTAATATGTCATGTTTAAGTTGGAGCTAATTAGTCTGATGACTGAATTTGGAAATCTAATTTTTCTTCAACTATCTCTCCAGTAAATGTCAGAGTACCCACTGCAAAGTACACTAAAGTGGGCGAGACTTTGAGGCATGTCATCCCAGGACATATGCAGTGCTCCATGGCGTGTGGTGGTCGAGCGTGCAAGTACGAAAACCCCTCTCGCTGGAGCGACAAAGAACAAGCCATCAAAGGACTGTACTCCTCCTGGTAAGCCATCTTCTTGCTCTCTGATCGAATGAAACAGACTAAATGTGCATTGTTTGAAATGAACATGCTAAAATATTTTGTACTAGTCCTAAACAATTCGAAACTCAGATATATTGTTAGTCGAAGGCAACAAAAATGTTACACTATTAATTTAAATGAACTGAATCCATTACATTTAATTTGTTTATTATATTTTTTCATAAAAATAGCCTTTGATACTGATATGACAAAAAAACAAAGAAACAAAAATTATTATATTATACAAATTTTATAAAATAAATCTGTTATATTATAAAAATATTATAAAATACAAATTATTATTATTTATTTTATTTTTATGTGTTTATTTAATTTTTTTCCTTTGATACTGATAAGGTAAACAAACAAACAAATAAACCTTGGTTAATTTATTTTATTTTCCATCCAATCTCTAAACTGCTTGTCAATTCTGGGCGACAATTTTTTTATTATTATTTCCTTTATTTTATTTTCTATGAATAATATGATATTGCCTTTTATACTGATATGACAATAAAAAAATTGCTCGCATATTAACCATTTGCTTTTCTTTTTGTTCTTATTTTGTAATATTTGTATTAATGTTATTGAGTCAGATATTTTGTTGATATTTAACTTATACTCTTTTTACAGGATAACTGATAACCTGTTAGCCATGGCAAGACCTTCAACTGAAACCATTGAAAAATTCAACGTCATCGAACAGTTTCATGAGTATGTTGTATGAGTAAGCTCAGCGGCAAGCTACCAATAACTGATTCCCAAGATGGACCACAGACTGCTTTGCTGATGCTTAATCTTACTTCCTTCTAGGTGTGGCTTAAAGACAGTAATTAACCTGCAGCGTCCAGGGGAACACGCCAGCTGCGGCAGCACTCTGGAGTCAGAGAGCGGTTTCACCTATCGCCCAGAGGTTTTCATGGAGGCAGGGAGTGAGTAACTCACACATGCACACAAACATCATACACCTCTTCCTCTCTCAGTGGTCGGGGGAATCAGGCTGGGATAAATCCTGACTATTATCACATTAATTTGTCAATGTGTTAGACAAACTAAAGAACCTTTTATGCAATATTTGCTTTCTATGCGTGAAGTGATCGTGCTTGCAGGAGTTTTAGGCTTCGGGGGATTGGCAGCCTTTAACAAGATCTCCTGAGAGTGGTGCTGTGCTTATAGACAGCACCTTCTGGGAAACTATGTAAGGCACAATTTCCAAAGAGCGCTGCATGTCGAAACATGCATGAAGCGTCTCTCAAATTAAAGAAGAGTCAGCACTGATGAGAGATCCTATGTGTGTTTTATAATTTATGTTCCCAGTTATCCAGAAAGAACAGAATATGGTTTTACATAAAAATAGACAACATGTAGAGGTGTTTCTTCAACTATGGGATTATTTGGCCCTGTTTTTTGTAATCTATAATGAAAAATTCCACTACAGTGTCATTTCCACCACATCACAAATTATGTTTTGTGTTTAGCAGTCTGGGATTGAAATGACGGTGGTGGAAATGACATTTTTCATCATTTTAAAATAAAATATCTCCTTTGTTTTGCTAAGATTATTTTCCTAGCTAGCATTTAATGTAACCTAAATAAAATGTTTAAATTAAAATTACAGCTTGTAAATTGGAAGTGATACACAGCAAAAATATAAGTTTACAAGTGATACTCTAATAGTCTTCTTGGAAAACAAGTGCACTAACTTAAGGAAAAAAACAGCTTTGGGACATGTGACATTTTTTAAACAATTATTAAGTACACAAATATATAAATGACAATTTTTACACAAATATTGAAATGGTTTATTTGACTTTGATTATCATTGTTTTGAACATGTAATAAGTCATGTTTATGATGAATATGAATAGTTTAAGGTTGAAAGTCTGGGTTTTAGACTAGGTTAAGACAATAAATCTATAAATGAAGCAACATAAACATGCTAAAAGCAAATAGATAGCAAAAAATGTATGCTGTCTGAACTGCATTTCTTGAATAACATTTTTAGAGACTTTTTTTTCATCTTAAGAGACATACATTTGGCTTTTTCCAGTTTATTTTTACAACTTCGGGTGGAAGGACTACGGCGTGGCATCCTTGACTACTATCCTTGACATGGTGAAGGTGATGTCATTTGCCGTGCAAGAGGGAAAAATGGCTGTCCACTGCCATGCTGGACTTGGCAGAACAGGTAAGTATCTTGATTCTCTTGAAAATTTTGCTGTGATCATTTAAGAATTTCAGAAGATAACTGCAATAGATTTGTTTAAATCCTTATACATTTATCTGATTATTAACTACCCTTAATGCACATTCGTCCTCTCTTAGGTGTCTTAATAGCATGCTTCTTAGTATTCACATCCCGGATGAGTGCAGATCAGGCCATTTTGTTTGTTAGAGCTAAACGTCCAAATTCCATCCAGACTCGTGGCCAACTGTTGTGTGTGCGAGAGTTCGCCCAGTTCCTTGTGCCTCTGCGGAGTGTTTTCTCATGTGCAGAGCCCAAAGCTCACATGGTCACGTTGTCTCAGTACCTGACTCGTCAGCGGCACCTGCTGCATGGCTATGAAGCACGTCTCATGAAGAACGTGCCAAAAATCGTACACCTGGTCTGCAGGTTCCTTCTGGACATAGCAGAGGACCGGCAAACGGGGGAAGAGGATGTGTTGGACATCCCAGACCTCACAGAGGAAGTGGAGAAGACAGTTTCGCTGCAAGCCCTTCAGCAGTTAGGGAAAGAGATGAGGGGGAAAGGGATTCCCATATCCTCACCTCGCTCTCCCGACCAACCCAGCTTGCTTCTTAAAGAAACCCAATGTGATCCACCTCATGACCGGCCTCTCTGTAGCGACCAGGAATTTGATGTGCTTTGGAGATGGCCGACGGTAGACAATACCTACAAGTCTCAGCTCATCTTGAGGAAATGTCTTAGCTATAGTGACTCAGCCTTGAACAAACTGGACCCCAGGGTGCAGGTACTACAAAGTCCCCAGAATGCTTTTGGCATCAAATCTGGGTTAAACTTTACTGAAGTTTATGTGTCGCAGAGCAGATTAGCTAAACAAACCCCTGACCTTCTGACATCCGAAATCAACAACAGTCCCAAACATGGCTCTTCAACTGGTTCCTGTAGCTCCCTGGTCCAATCCAAAAAAGTTGAAGGCCAAGTATCCTGCTCTCCTGTCTCCGTAAAACGGGCACCACCGAAGGAGACAAAGCGCAGCATGTCCTATGGCTTTCTGGGGAGGACCAGTGACAGCATGTTTTCAACACGTCAAGTTGGCAAAAGTCACCTCAGCCCTAATGAAAACACAACCTATGATGACATACAACAGTTGACAGATGTTCCTATTTTAACGCTTCAAAGTGAACTCTCACCTGAGACTCGTCATCTGTTTGTGGCCAAAGCTCTTACGATGGACATTGATGGAGAAGATCTCAGGAGCACAGTCTCAACGTGGCAGGTAGGGAGCAATATTAGAAATATTTTCGGAAGAATTGAGTCTAAGAACTTCAATTCCATATCCTGTTCTTCTATAACACAACCTCAGATATTCACTCGGTAACTTTCAGTTGTTTCTGCAATTGCGGTTGTCCCTCAGACAGAGCTGAACTCCCGTGAAGGTGTATGGGAAAGGCTGTGCACCGAGAGAGATCCTGTGGTGCTCTCCATGCTCATGTGGTCTTGGCTAGAACAACTAAAGGAGCCAGTCATCACAAAAGAGGATGTTGAGACTTTGGCTGGAAACAGACTTAATCCCCAACATGCTCTGAATTCACTCGACAAGGTATCAAGCCACATGAAAAAGTGTTTTTAGAGCAGTGGTTCTCCACTTTTTTTACTCCAAGGCCTCCAAGACAATATTTGAAAGCCCTCCTATGTAAGCTGATTTGTACCTATGCTGTACTTCTTTTTGCATGTTGATTCATTTTAATTTTAAGTTTTAAAAATGTATAATTTGCATTATATCCAACCTTATTCTCTTCCATACAGTACACTCAGAGAAAGCAATATATACTGTATAGCAAATCTCAACTGCCTGATTTTGTTGTCGTGAAATGTAAAAAACTATATTATCGTCTAGCTCTTTATATAAAGTTGGTATGCTCAACTTTATCCGTACACATACAGTATACTCGCGTAGTTCATTTATAGTCACTATATATACACTATATAGCATACCTCAACTACTTGATTGCTTGTATAATCACAAAATGTAAACTGTATTATCGCCCAGTTCTAATCTGCGAAATGCAACTATAAGGTTTGAAGATATTAAGATATTATAAACATTAGCATCATGATTTTCTATAAAGCTGTTTTGAAACAATGTGAAGAGTGAAAAAAGAAATGAAAATTCTCCCTATTTTCTAAATGCATGTTATAAAACTTGTTGTGAACAATATAATTTGTGCATATGTTTCTTTTCTTTCATTGTTCAAAATTCCATAACTGGACCTTGTGATGAAAGTATCAGACTTCTTTCTGGTGACTCAGGTTCATATGCCAATTTTGAGTGCATCGCTCGCATCTCAAAATCCAATGAACAACCATTTGATAGAACCAAGTCCCCATCCTACATTTTCGATAATCTGTTTCACCCGGATGTATTTTAAAATACTGAAAACAAAGGATCTGTTGCTACTTCCATTTCATCATGACTAAGATTAACATAATTAAATTCAATTACTATTAAGACTTACCGGAGCTTATCTGGAAGTTTGCAGACGCCCCCTGGTTGAGAACCACTCCTTTAGAGTATATTTTATTACAAATGTTCCTTTTTCACCATCTAAATGGATTATGTGTACACTGAAACATCTGTGTGTGTGCTTTTATGTTGTTTAGGGACAAAAACAAACCCTTCTGTGTATTCTTGACTGCGCTGCTCATTTGCTTCAAATACCAGAAGAGGTTGAGAATGCCTTTTTTGAACGCACAATCAAAGCATTTACTTGGGTAAGTCATGGCCACAAAACATTTTCACAAGAGACTACTGGTGGCAATTGAAGATGTTTTTTTTTCACCAAGTAAGGTTTGATACTTTTTAGATTATTTATCCTAATTATGTGATTCTAATCTTTGTCTAATCTAGATTTCCTCAGATTCAGAGAACGGGCAGTTAAGCTATAAGACTCTAAAAGACGTCATGATCCCTGTCCTCAATGATTTGAGAACAAAAGCAATGGAGGATCTTGAGCTGACCTGCCACTGTTTCCGTGTACACTGATCAAGAGGGTGAGAAACTGAAATCTGGCGTCTGCACTGTGATTTTGAAGAAAAAAATCAAGCAAACACAGAGAGACAAACTAACAGATTTACTGTTTTTCAGTGGTATCTTTGCCACGATTGCTCATTCAAAAAAATGTGTTGTAAATTTTTTTATTTGTGTGAGAACAATAAGTACTGCCATACATGTGTGTGCCACAAGGTTATGTTAGGCTATTTTTCTAATTTGTTTTTCGTAATAGTTTATTTTTGATACACAATATTTATTAACTGAGGAAACTATTTATTAATAAGTATGTCATGTTTATTTTTTATGCTTTTGTTTTGCTCTAACGAACTGAGGATTCTCATGAAAATGTGTTTTGTCATATAATATTGCTTGAATAGAGAGATAATTGTAGACGTACCTCAATATTTATTGAACCAAATAATATCTCTGTGCAACATCTCATTTTATGATACACTTATTAATGCTTTTATCGAATGAAGCAAATTGCCAGATTTGCTGATTCTTGCCTTTGCAATTTGTATTTAAGGTTTCAAAAAGGTTTGTATTTAAGGTATAATAGAGGACAACTGAATGCTTTCATTCATAATGCAATGCAGTTTACATTAGGATTAGCTCAGCATGGGCTTGATCACAATTTTGAAAAATAAATTGAGAATGTATCAATACAATTCCTGCTAGAATGAAGCAAAATACTGCCTCGTAGACAGGCTTTTGCAGGATGCTCTTTACCTTTTATTGGCATTATTTATTACTAAGCTGCTTCTTTAACATAAAAAGAACAAATCGGAAGAAATATGTACAAATATGTTTGTCATGTGGTGTTTTAGTACTAGATAACACTGTGGTGTTGAAACTGACCTCATTTGTCAACTAAAATGTTATCATTGTCTTTTTAAGTAAATATCATGTAGCCAGCAGAATACATGTTTATTCATTCATGTCTGTGGAAGAATTGTAAGATGTTTTCATGTCCAAATCCTAAAGATAGATTATTGTGGGTTTTTCCAAAGCACTGCTTATTTTTTATTTATTCGATTTTCATTCAAGTCTATAAAATTAACATTCCAAATGTTACCTTTGGCACACTGTCTTATTAACATATTAATTCAACTTTGCCTCCATTAAGCAAGTTTATTTATTAAACTTCTAAATAAATCATATTTATTTGCATGTGTGTGGATCATTATTTCATGAAAGAAAACATAAATTAGACTGAGGTCATCCGGGTCAGCTAATGCCGCAAATAATAATTCTGATTGTGTAGTTTTTGAAGTGTTGCCCAGCAGCTAACTCCAGTTTTTGAATAAGGCAAGATAACACATTAAGTTTTAAAAGTGTTTAGCATGTTTGAAAAGTAGAACACTCTTTTTAAGACTCTGTCTTGTCCTGTGTGTCTGGATCTTTTCATTCGGCCTGTTCTGGAGCTGCTCTGCGGCTGTAATTATTGCCAGAAGTGCATCAAACAAACTCAAGTTGCGTAAAAGGGCACCCTTTTCCCTGCCTCATGTCCCGCTAGGTCACAAAGTGATTTTCCATGCGTAAATCCACCAGAGTGTGATAAATGGTGTTTTATATTCTAATTGAAAGTTATGCCAAATATGAAGATGAATCTGAATTTAGGAATGTGTTTTGTACATTTGAGATTTTCAGAGTGCTGCTGTTTGTGTGAAGACGTTTATCTCTTGTTTATTTTGTTTTAGGCTGACCCTCTCTTTATCCTTTTACAGAAAATAAAAAAATATTTGAATGCCTTGTCTTTAGAGATGATGTATGTAGCATCTGGGGTGAATATAAGTGGAGAGTGTGAACCAACAGCATTTGTTCTCAGCATTTTTACTGATGATTCATAGATCAAGACATGTGCCAGGTGTAAAACAGAGGTAAATACTGTTTAAAATATGTCCTTTAAAAAAAAATCACATTTTGTTGCTATGCAGCCTGAAATGAAGACGGACACAGTTTTTATTTTATCCAGCTGTATGTACTCAGAGCAACTTATAACATCCAAGTGAAAGATATAACATCAACATGTCAGAAGAAGAAAAAAAGAATCACTGAGTTGGAAACCGATTTGTAAACTCAATCAGGTGTAGCTAATCACCTTCTCAATGGCACACAAAGCCATTTGACTTTCTACTGTGATCAGCTGCAGTGTTCATTTTGATTAGCTCAGCATGGAAATAGTTTTCCTAGAGATGATGTATGTAGCATCTGGGGTGAATATAAGTGGAGAGTGTGAACCAACAGCATTTGTTCTCAGCATTTTTACTGATGATTCATAGATCAAGACATGTGCCAGGTGTAAAACAGAGGTAAATACTGTTTAAAATATGTCCTTTAAAAAAAAAATCACATTTTGTTGCTATGCAGCCTGAAATGAAGACGGACACAGTTTTTATTTTATCCAGCTGTATGTACTCAGAGCAACTTATAACATCCAAGTGAAAGATATAACATCAACATGTCAGAAGAAGAAAAAAAGAATCACTGAGTTGGAAACCGATTTGTAAACTCAATCAGGTGTAGCTAATCACCTTCTCAATGGCACACAAAGCCATTTGACTTTCTACTGTGATCAGCTGCAGTGTTCATTTTGATTAGCTCAGCATGGAAATAGTTTTCCTGAAGCATTTCAGTCCTTGGTAGTGCAACTGAAGCAAACAATCAACTATGGGTGGCAAGGTACTGTCAAAAGGATAAAGTTGTGGACAGGCACAAGCCAGCAGATGGATACCAAAAAAAAAAAATCAAAGGCTTTATCAATGCCAAGGAACACAGTGAAGTCTGTAATCAAGAAGTGGAAGGTATTTGGTACAACACAGACCCTCCCTGGATCAGGACGTCGCTCCAAACTGGATGAAAGAGCCAGGAGGAAATTGGTCAGAGAAGCTACCAAGAGGCTTACAGCAACTAAGCAGTTGCTGGAATTTATGACAAAGAGTGGTCATTGTGTGTACGTGACAACAGTATCACAAATTCTCCACACATGTGGCTTGTATGGGAGGGTTGCAAGAAAACTCATGCAGTCACGACTGAGCTTTGCCAAAACGCACCTTGAAGATTCTGAGGCAGATGAGACTAAAATTGAATTATTTGGCCTCAACACAAAACGATATGTCTAACAGAAATCCAATACAGCTCACCATCCAAATAACAGCATTCCTACAGTTAAGCATGGAGGTGGTAATGTCCTGTTATGGGGTGTTTCTCTGCAGCAGAGACTGGAGCACTTGTCAGGATAGAAGGAAAAATGGATGGGGAGAAATACCGTCAAATTCTTGAGGAACATCTGCAGCCCTCTGCCAGAAAGTTGTCAATGGGAATTTTTATCTTCCAACATGACAATGACACCAAAGCACACTGCAAAACTGAGCACACAGTGGTTGAAGGAGAAAAAAGTGAATGTTCTTGCATGGCCTAGTCAGAGCCCAGACTTAAACCCCATTGAAAATCTGTGGAATGACTTGACGACTGCAGTCCACAAACAGTCACCATTAAATTTAACTAAACTTGAGCAATTCTGCAAAGAAGAGCAGGCAAATATTGCAAAGTCTAGATGTGCAAAGTTAGTGGAGACAAATCCCAACATACTAAAGGCTGTAATTAAAGCAAAGGTTGGTCCAACAAAATACTGACACAAGGGAGTGATCCTTTTTTCAACTCTGTTTTTGACATGTTGGTGTTATATGTTCCTCTTTGATGTTATAAGTTGCATCGAGTAAATACAGCTGGATAAAACAAAAACTGTGTCCGTCTTCATTCTCTAGATGTGCAAAGTTAGTGGAGACAAATCCCAACAGACTAAAGGCTGTAATTAAAGCAAAGGTTGGTCCAACAAAATACTGACACAAGGGGGTGATCCTTTTTTCAACTCTGTTTTTGACATGTTGGTGTTATATCTCTTTGATGTTATAAGTTGCATCGAGTAAATACAGCTGGATAAAACAAAACCGTCTTCATTCCAGGCCACAAAGCAACAAAATGTGATTCTTTTAAGTGATTCTTGTCTATACCCACTGCACATAGATAAATAGCAGACTGTAGCACACTCTTCTTCTACTTTACTCCAACTTTGTTCATGACTCCGCTTAGTGTAATTCAATGTGTTGCTGATTGGTTGAATCAACAGTGAGAGTTTTTTTTTTAATCCCAATAATGAGTAAGAGGTATTAATAGTAAAAAAAAAAAAGAACAGTGTTTTACTTTCGTAATGAGAAGAAGCTAGTATGTCCAGACCAACAGCCCCATCTGGTGGTTGGTAAATAAACTGAACTTGAGCAATTCTGCAAAGAAGAGCAGGCAAATATTGCAAAGTCTAGATGTGCAAAGTTAGTGGAGACAAATCCCAACATACTAAAGGCTGTAATTAAAGCAAAGGTTGGTCCAACAAAATACTGACACAAGGGAGTGATCCTTTTTTCAACTCTGTTTTTGACATGTTGGTGTTATATGTTCCTCTTTGATGTTATAAGTTGCATCGAGTAAATACAGCTGGATAAAACAAAAACTGTGTCCGTCTTCATTCCAGGCCGCAAAGCAACAAAATGTGATTCTTTTAAGTGATTCTTGTCTATACCCACTGCACATAGATAAATAGCAGACTGTAGCACACTCTTCTTCTACTTTACTCCAACTTTGTTCATGACTCCGCTTAGTGTAATTCAATGTGTTGCTGATTGGTTGAATCAACAGTGAGAGTTTTTTTTTTAATCCCAATAATGAGTAAGAGGTATTAATAGTAAAAAAAAAAAAGAACAGTGTTTTACTTTCGTAATGAGAAGAAGCTAGTATGTCCAGACCAACAGCCCCATCTGGTGGTTGGTAAATACAGAAAGAGCAGGCAAATATTGCAAAGTCTAGATGTGCAAAGTTAGTGGAGACAAATCCCAACATACTAAAGGCTGTAATTAAAGCAAAGGTTGGTCCAACAAAATACTGACACAAGGGAGTGATCCTTTTTTCAACTCTGTTTTTGACATGTTGGTGTTATATGTTCCTCTTTGATGTTATAAGTTGCATCGAGTAAATACAGCTGGATAAAACAAAACCGTCTTCATTCCAGGCCACAAAGCAACAAAATGTGATTCTTTTAAGTGATTCTTGTCTATACCCACTGCACATAGATAAATAGCAGACTGTAGCACACTCTTCTTCTACTTTACTCCAACTTTGTTCATGACTCCGCTTAGTGTAATTCAATGTGTTGCTGATTGGTTGAATCAACAGTGAGAGTTTTTTTTTTTATCCCAATAATGAGTAAGAGGTATTAATAGTTCATACTTTCGTAATGAGAAGAAGCTAGTATGTCCAGACCAACAGCCCCATCTGGTGGTTGGTAAATACAGGAACTTCACTTTAAAAAAGTGTTAATGACTAAATGGGTTAATAATCATGATGGTCATCAACCGCCCATGTTGCCGTTAAAAACTTCCGATATGGTAGCCTATCCTCCCTTAGCAAAATAAATAAATAAATAAAATTCAGTCTATGTAGCAAACTGTGGTGGTAGAAAACGTTCTCTTATTTCTAATAACTGTCTGTCGATCACAACTAATTATATTATAATATAGTACATTACACATATTTCTAACTATAGTAAACATTACATTTTAGTAGACCTATACTATATTAAACAATTAATGAATGAGTAACAGAAAATACTTTCAAATGTAATGATAATTTATACAGCCTAATAATTTCTTCACATAATTATTTACATTGCAATAAATTCATAAATGAATAAATGAATGTATAAATAAACCCCTCCTAAACCGGAGTGCCAGAGCTGAGAGGGAGGTCCCCTCTTCGTCAGTCCGTACGAGTTCATCCGGGTCCTGGAGTCTCAGCACACGCTGACCGCGGGTGTTCATCGCTATTAGCCGTTAGCCGACTAGCCTTCAGCTTCCAATGAGGACACAGTGAAGGTATGATAGAGCGTTTGTGTTTCAAAACGGTCCCTTCTTATCACCAAGGATACCGCGTCGATTTTGTAGAGCATTACTGTATTTTTCTCTCGTCCGATCAACTTTACAAGAAGTTTCCATTGCTTATTGCATTATTTAAGAGCGATGTGTAAACTGGCTGGCTAGCCTGTGAGGGACACTTAAGTTATCCTAGCATGCCATCTGAATAGAGCCGATAACGCTATATCACATGCTGTTCTCTAAAGAATTTAATAGTCTAATGTATGTCAAAAATTCCGTGCAGTTTTCATATTTGGACATTATATTTGGGCGATAGATGTATTTACAGACTAGCCGCTGGAGACCGCCATTTTTTATGCATTAAGGGAGGGAAATTTGAGCAACATATAAGGAGTTTGAGGGGAGAAACGATTGATATGACTGTCTGTCTTTAATTTTTCTCTGTAAAATAACGTTTTGGAATCCCAATACATGTGGATGAGGAATCTCACTGTTAGCTGTGAGCTAGAGTACAGAAATCCGAGGAATATTTTAAGATATCTGGACTTGAGGTGTGAGGTGGGATTTCTTAAGTCAGTTTGACACGTGAGCTTGAGCAACAGAACCTCAGGAGTGACATTTCAACTGCGAATGCAAACGGCATTCAACTACAAATGCTCTCTTTGAGAGCATTCAAGCGTTGAATCGAGTGTCTGCTGTTTTTCTGTATCACATACTGAGCTTTCAGAGAATGACTGTATGTGAAGTAAGGTAAGTAAGGGTTCCCAGATTGAAAAACTGATAGTATTCTCAGCTAATTCAGTAGCACATTTTTTTTATTAAGTGTAGTTAACTGATTGTTTGAGGCACTTTGAGGAACTAGTATCACATGCATGCACTGGTGTCCTCAGAAACGTGCCCTTTCATAGATGAATATGCAGCATGATTGGAAAACTCGCAGAACTGCCAGAATTATAAGTTATGCTTGTGTTGCCAAATGCCAAGTGGGCAAATGTAATGTTTTCACTGCCAGATCCTTGGGATGGATGTTTTGCCACTGTCTTTCTACTTTAACTGTGTTTTGAACAAGATCCTGTTTCCTGTTTTTTGCTATTTAATTTATTTTGTCATTAAAATAATCATTTCAGTTGTCTTTATGTCAGTGTTTCCTGCACTCAGGAGATGTACTGCACTGCAGCTCATGGCACAATATTATATTGACAATAAATATGCAAACTTATTGAGTTATTTTTGCTGACAGCATGTAAGAATGGGTCATACAGTGCAATATGCTGTCCAGCTTGTGAACAAATCACTCGACTGGGTAACAAACCAGTAAGTAAAGATTGGCAATCAGTGCCAAAACAATGTCCTGTAGGAAACACTTCATTTTATGACTTTAATATTGCAACTACAGTTGTTGTATGTACTGCTTATACCTAGTATAACACTAAAGTTTTAATTTTCAATGCATCCTTATCATAGTTAATCATGCTTTTTATAAGCTCAACTGCATTGCTTCATGAAAAATTATCAGAATGCATTTTGCAGAAACAGACTTAACATTAGAAACGCAAAAGGAATAGTTTACCTAAGTCATCCAAGATGAAGTTGAGTTTTTCTTTCTCAGAACAGATTTGGAGAAAATCAGTATTACATCTCTTGCTCACCAGTGGATCCTCTGCGATGAATGGGTGCCGTCAGAATGAGTTCATACAGCTGATAAAAACATCACAATTATTAATTTATAATTTATGCATTTAGCAAACACTTTTATCCAAAGCGACTTACAGTGCATTCAGGCTATACATTTTATTTTATTTTTTTTACCAGTATATTCACAAGTAATCCACTCAACTCCATCACTTAACGTCTTGTGAAGTGGAAAGCTGCGTGTTTGTAAGAAACGAAACCAAGGCATTTTAAATTTAAACCATCACTTCTGGCCAAAATATGAGTCCGTAATGCGTAACACTTCCTCCAGTGAAAAGGTCCATCCCCTGTTCTCACACATCACAATCCACCAACATATTTGTTTAGAACGGTTTTGGACCGTTTTCATTTACAAACAGTGAATGAACTATGCATATTTTTGTCCTGATTCAGACGAGACAACCTTTTCACTGGAGAAAGCAATATTATGGATAGATGACTCCTATTTTAGCCAAGAACAATGGTTTGAAGTTAAAGATGTTTTGATGGATTTGTTTATTACAAACACACAGTTTGTGGATTACTTACATTACCCATGGATTATTTTGATGTTTTTTTCAGCTGTTCTGACAGCAGCCAATCACTGCTAAATTTCTCCAAATCTGTTCCAATAAAGAAACCAGTGCATCTACATCTTGGATGGCCTAAGGGTGAGAACATTTTCATTTTTGGGTGAACTTTCAATTTAAAAACACAAAATTGTATTTCGAATCATACGCACCTACAAGCTACCAACAAGATAAGGCTGAAACCAAGGCTTTGGGTGCTCTGGTTCAGTCTTGCTTGCCTGCTGTTACTGACACCTATCCCAGAGCCAAACTGTCCGAATGTGGCGGCATTTAATCTTGAGATGTTAGTACGTAGCCAAGTCACACACGATGTCAACATGGCTTCCTGGTGCTGAGAGGGTGCCAGTAACTTGGCCAGCCCCTCCATTTTGCTGCATTGCCCATGCCGTTTAAAGGGACCGTTTTGTAGTCCCGTAGCCGTCTCGTTGGAGTCTATTTTTTTTATTTATTTTCCATAATGCGTTCTTTCACAGTAACGTCTAATGATGTGTGATGAGAGCAGAAACTATTTTGAGTTTTGAACAGTCTATTTATTTTGTCGGCAGATTGATGAAACTTAATTCACTAACCTTCTCCTGTCCACAGACTGACTGTGCATTTGGAAATGTGGTAGATGCTGAGGCAAGAATCTTAACATGGCGGACAAAAAGGACTTCGGAAAACATCAGTTTGGTTACTTCTGTCCCTATCCATTACTTCATTTCCAGGTTGAAAGAAGGCGATGTGCACCGTGGGATGAGGTAGTAGGTTGTATAGTTTTAGGGTCACACCCACACTGGGAGATAACTATACATCCTGCTGTCTTTCTCAAAGTGAAAACGGAGCTGCGGAGTATCATCCTGCGTTTCCTGATGTTTAATATCAGTGATAGCTTTGTCACGGTATGTGTCGGCAAGCTGAAATGTTTTTGATTGTTAAAAGAGACTGCAATGCTTGCGCAGTGTGAGGTAGTAGATTGTATAGTTGTAGGGTAGTGATTTTATCCTTTGTAGAAGATAACTATACAATCTATTGCCTTCCCTGAGGGGCAGAAATACACACCAAATGAGCACCTGGTTATTTAAGAAAATGTGATGCATGTGATTTTTAAATCAAGATTTAATTTTTAAACAAATACAATAAATTATTTGTACACTTATCTGTGGTTTTCTTTGATGTAAAATATATTTATTATTACTAGTATTAAAGGGTTCCTGGTTTAATGCCTATTTTTGAACAGGCAAAGAAATGAAATATTTTCAGGGTAAGAGTGAAAGACGTCCCAAAACCACCTCAGCATCATGCATTCATCCTGGAGATGGCGCTGTTGTATTGTCTATGTTGAACACATGGCTGAACTTGACAGGATAATGGAGCAGCATGTCCTCTGTATGAATGATCGGCCTGGTTTAGTATAAGAGTATGTCTTTTATTTTGTATTAAGCATATGCTGGGTTTATGTTGCTTTCGTTAATTATTATTATTCCGCTATACTTTTATATTCCTGTAAACTTGCCAAACTTTGCATGCATGAAGGATCTGTAGGCGATTGCAGTGTGGTTGATTTTGGGATGGACGGTTGCAATTAAATTTGGCAATAATATGATGTTTCATATTTTTACATGAATTTTAAAAGTTTGCACAATTCAGATATACAACTTGATTTTACATGATTGACTTTTCTTAAATAAAAACTGACAAATTGACAATTTGATAAAAAAGACTAACGAAGTCAGTAAGTATTAGAATAGTTTTTTTTCTCATTTATAGATTTGTTCATTATTTTATAGATAAGTTATGATGGTAACAGCAGGATTTGTTGATGTGGAAATATAATATGAGCTGTTAAAGTCATTGCTTACACAAATGTTAGGGACCCTTTTCGTGGAACGATCTTTCTGTTATGAACATTTCATCTAACTTGTCGTGCATCTATTGTTATTAAACTAACTTATAGAACATATCAAGTTTATACGTTTTTGTTTCAGTTTTCAGTTTTCATATTTGTTGTACTGCTCTTGGCCACTGAGTACACAAGGTTCTTTGACATCAGTTTTTTGGAAGGTGAAGAGATGAACACATCTCTCACCTCGCAATTAAGGACTTGAGGTGGGCGAGGGGGGAATCTAAAGTCGAACAAGTTTTCTTTTCTCATGGGAGGAGCAAACGGCTGCAGGAAAATAGATAAAAGCTCTGTTTAAGAAGCTGGCGTTACTACGATATTATCTTCACCAAGGAGCGCACAGAGAATATACATTTCTTACCTAGATGTATTAAAACAAAGGACCCATTTAGACCCTCATCATTTTTTTTGTCTTTTAATGAAATATCATCACAATATCTGTAAAAAAAAAAAATGTTTTTACACAAATACATCATTTAAAAAAAGAAGTTGCGTAGACATGTTTTCAAGGTGTAAAGTAATTTAGTGCTTTTTACTTGAAAGTTAAATTAGATTTTTGTAGAAAAACCAACATCACTACAAAGATGACATTTCTAAGAACTTGGTACGAGACTTCAAAATAAAATAAAAAATCCTTTTTATCATCTTGTATTGTCAGTGACCCATATACTGTATGTCCATCTTTACAGCATGATATTATATTTTTTCTTCTTTTTCTGTTGTTTATTGGTGACAAGTCTCTAAAAACAATAATTAAATGTTATTTGTTATAATGCATCAATAATAACACATCCATATATCCATATACTAGTTTGCCTCCCAAAGTGCTCAAGTGCTAAGTTTTGTTGTATGCTATGAATTACATGTACTGTATACTATGAATTGTGTTTTAGTCATGGCCCATTCCACTCAAACTGTATTTTAGGTATTCAGTATTTTCTTATTTAAACATTCCATTATTTTTCAACTTTACAGGGGCTTTTCCTCAGTGATTGCGTTGGGAGCGAGTGTTATCTGTAACAAAATTCCTGGTTTGGCCCCTCGTCAAAGGACTATCTGTCAAAGCCGGCCTGACGCTATCATTGTCATTGGAGAAGGAGCGCAAATGGGAATCAATGAGTGTCAGTTTCAATTCAAAAATGGAAGGTGGAACTGCTCAGCCCTTGGGGAAAGAACTGTCTTTGGAAAAGAGTTGAAAGTGGGTATGTTACCAAATTATTACATTCATATTGTTACAGCATACAGAATTGAAATGTTGATATTTTGAAATTAGCATCCTCCTATTATAGACAGAGTTCCAACAAATAATAAAAGCACAAAGAATGTTATTGGCTAAATCACTTTCTTTCAAGTCCTGGAGTGTCAAAGTCAAATTAAGCTGTTTTTAGACTAAACTTGTGGACCTATAGATTTCAGATGTTTGCTTAAAGACTGACTGACCGTGTTTGAAATATTTAACAATGAAATCCGAGGTCACTCTTATACACCTGCTAGAACACTCTTGCTTTAATACGTCTTTCATGCAAATAAAAGATTTCCTTCCCAAAAAGAGTGTACAAACATTGTCTTGGAATGACACTACACTGTGTCCCGTTTCCCTCACTTTGACATCTCATTTGAAATGATTTGTCATTGGACGTCTGGCTAATGTTTAGTGTCTCACACGCCACAGCAACAATGTCAGGTAGGTTTCAGCTGCATGCATTCATGGAGCAAGTGCCAACGCGGCTGGATTTATAGCCCTCTCAACAGTCCACCCTCTCAAAATAATTTTTTTTTTCTAGTCGTCCTGTCTTATCTGTAGATTTGAATGATTTGGCAGTCAGGGTTTTCACTTTACCACGGGTATAAGTTACAGTGGCTGAATAGTAGGACCAAAAGAAAGTACAGTATTGAGAAGAAATGTAACAATATGTCACCTTAGAGAGACAAAGCATAAGTAATTAAGCGAGTTTTTCACATGGGGTAATGTTATCCATTTTCCTAAGGCAAACTTTGGCCTGTTTAGGGGTCCTTCAGTGCTATTGAGCCTGCGACACTTTGATGAATGGTGGTGTCAAGGACTTTGCTTTAGTTTCAGACCCTGCTAGCAAATAGGAGGTTGCATTATTGCATGGTTTTTCCTGTGGCTGCAGGGAATTTTGAATGCTCAAATATCCAAACTCTTCCGGAAAAAAATCCAAGATAATATTATCTGAAATTTATCCTCTTTCCTTTTGCTGCGCACTCTTAGGATCCAGTCAGTGTTGCGATGGTGTGGTTGAGGCCCAGGGGAGAAGCTTAGATCTGTAGAGACTTGTATCTATCACTGAAGGTGAAGTGGTATTTTATCCCTCTGCATCAAAGACAAGCGCCTCCTGAAAAAAAGCCCAGGTTTTCGTCTCTTTCCATCTCATTCTAGAACTGCACACACTTAGCCGTTTTGACTTGAATGGCATCCTGGATTTGTTGTGGGTGCTGATTATATTATTTAATGCTGTCTGCTTGGACAGCTGCTATGGGTCTTGTGTTGTGTGGCCTCTCATCTAAGCGCTGCAGAGCTGACGCTGACCTAGAGTGACAGGCCATGGTCTCCATTTCTGAAGCGGCCCAACTGCTTTATTTATCCAGAATTTTTTTGTCTATGGTCGGTATAGGGAGGATTAAATAAAGTGGACAACCATTCAAACGTGATTGGTTTCAGTGGGCGTATGACCAGTCATGCTTATAGTAGCAAAAGCTAGATGAAAAGAGGTAGTTAATCCTGTGGGGAGGGGGTTGCGTACTCAAAAAAAAAAAGTTGTTGAGTAATGTGCAGTAATTTTCAGGGCCTGGTACCAAGTTCCACATTTGGCACACACGGCAATGGATTCCACTTTTAGGTGCACTTTTGCACATTTTGCCATCTCCACTACCCATGGACCCGTTTACCTTTTTATCGTACATGTGAATGAAGTTACGACTGAAATATAGCCTGCTTGAAATCAGCAGATGGACACATATGCGAAAGGCATACCATCTTTGTGCTTGTGTTACTTTATGTTGCCTGAGTGCAACTCTCCTAAATCTTCTCTGACTTAACCACCCTCCGGTATGCTCAAAAATAGTTTTCCTCCAACAACATTAATGCCTCAAGTCCAGACAAGTACATTGTATGAGGTTTATAAATTAACCTCTTGCATTTACAGTTTTGGCAAGAGACATCTCGCACAGAATCATGCAACGCCACTGATTCAGATTTCTCTTGAAAATAAATGACACTCATGTCATAACACACGTTTGTTTTATGGAAGTCTTATCTTGTGTTCAGAATATCTTGATTTAAGTAAACATAGATAGAGTGAAATACAAAAACAAGCAGCATTCTACTCTAGTATTGATGAGAATTTTAAGATTTTGCATCAATGCAGTCTTCATTTTCCTTTCTTCAGGATACATCCCTTTTCCTCTGGTGACAAGCCCAAACAACTCATAAAAATCTCCACATAATTGATGCCCCAAACTGGCCTTTCTTAAATTGCATGGGAAGAGTTCCAAGATGTTTATCATCAGCAGGTCAACACATACCAATGTTAGTGAGTTGCCGTTCTTGATCGCTTGAAGGTGAAAATTCCTGCATTGCTGAGCTGGCCTGTTAACAGTCTGACATATTTGTGTGTTTTTCACTTCTTGCCATGAAATTATAAAAAATAGCAAAGATATTAATTGTAATAACTATGACATCACTCTTTATGAGGCCTAAAGAGGTTAACTTTTTTAGGTGTTCCTTTGGTTCAGCTGTGTAAATGATTCTTCGGAAAGTCAATACATGATGACTCATTAATTCGAGAAAAGGATATGTACATCTCCAGGAATGTTAACATAACTGAGCAACAGTGAATGCATCTTAATTATTATTATTTTTTTTTTTTGCTTAGGGAATTTTAGTTTTTATATTTGGTGAACGCTTTTTATCCAAAGGGACTTACATTGCATTCAATTGAATTCCAGTGCTTTATTGGCACGGGGAAAAACAATTGTAAAATAAAAAAGTGGCAAAGAAAATATCAAAATAATAATGATGAAAAAGAAGAAAAAAAAAGAAGTGTGAAAATTGGAAGCTTGGAACTTAAAAGTTCTTTGTTGCTTGATGTCACCTTACAAAAAAGTCCCTGAAATAGTTATTTGCAGAACTTTCAGACCTATCTTTGTCCTTATAAATGAAATACACAGTTAACCTGGAAGTGCCCTGTTTAACAGTGGCAATCAATTATAGCAGTATTCTGGCCAGGGAGGCACTGCATGCCTGAGGAGTTCATCTCCACAGGGTGGGTCCCTCGTTCTGACGGAAGCTGGCCAGGCTAGAGTCTAAACACATACCCTCTATCTCTACCATTCTATTGTCTCTGAAATAAACCCTTGTCCTTTGTGCTTATTAAAGAGATGGACCGTTCTTTCCTTTGCTCATCTGTGTGCAAACAGTTATTTGTCTTTCTGTTTCCTCTCTGTGACAACTGAAGGACAATTATTTGTGTGTTGAGTAATCACAGGTATGTGATCCGAGTTTGTTTTGCCAATGTTGGGTTTTAGATCATTTTTATACCATGTTTTTCTCAGTAAGCCCCCACACCATCTACCGGAGGCCATGTTGTTAATTAGTATGAAGTGTGCATGATAAATTAACTGTACTTGACTCAACTAACACATTTGATTATTGCTATGAGTGTCAAGATATGTCAGGTATGTAGGGGGATTTAACACTGCCCATAACTGGATCTTGTTGTCGGCAATCTTGACGGAGTTTATGAACAAGTTTTCAATTTCCTAATTTCTGGATTTTCTTTCGAGGGGCTTAAATGGAAAAAATATATTTATGTAGTCTACATATTTGGAAAAACAAGTCAGTTTGGCCTAACCAAAAAAAACAAACAAACAAAGGACCCATTTAGATATGTTCTTTTGGATCCAGGAAGTAAGGAAGCAGCCTTCACCTACGCCATTATTGCTGCCGGGGTCGCCCATGCCATCACGGCAGCCTGCACTCAGGGTACGCTGAGCGGCTGTGGTTGTGACAAGGAGAAGCAGGGCTTCTACAACCAAGAGGAGGGCTGGAAGTGGGGAGGATGCTCAGCTGATATTCGCTATGGTCTGAGCTTCTCAAAGGTGTTCATAGACGCACGGGAGATAAGGCAGAACGCCAGGACACTCATGAACCTCCATAACAATGAAGTGGGACGCAAGGTATGTGGCACAGTTTGCATGTTTAATTAAGAAGATTGCTGTATAATAATACCATGTTATGCATAAAAAGGTCACTAGGCCAAGGTTGTCCAATCCTGCTCCTGAATGGCAACTTTCCTGCAGGGTTTAGCTCCAACACACCTGCTTGGAAGTTTCGAGTGATCCTGAAAACATTGGTTATCTGGTCCAGGTGTGTTTGATTGGGGCTAGAGCTAAACTCAGCTGGAACGTGGCCCTCCAGGAGCAGGATTGGACACCCCTGTGATAGGCCTTTCTTGTAAGTCCTACAGCAGGGGTTCTCAAATCTGTCCCTCGAGGTCCATTTTCCTGATTAGTTTAGATACAACCCTTAGAAACACACCTGAAAAAGCTAATCAAGGTCTTCAGGATTACTAGAAAGGTACAGGCAGGTGAGTTTGATCAAGGTTGGGGCTAAACCTTTGCAGGAAAGTGGACCTCAAGGGCCAAGGTTGAGAACCCCTGCCCTACAGGGCTGTTACTTTAATTTGCTTTGCTTTGGAGTGGGAATAGATTAGCAATAACAAGTTGTAGCAATGCAATTTTGGGTTTGGCATGCACATGACCAGCAATTTGTGATTATAGCAAAACTAATTTTCAAGATTCCAAATTTAATCATTTAAAAGCAACAGTGATTCACTGTTGCACTTGGGATCAGTTGTTAAGACAATCAAGATACATTTGGATTTTATAGTCAGAGAAGTCAAAATGATTTGTTGTGTAATTGTAAAAATAACATATAAATGCATACCCTGAATGCCCAGGCAGTTTGACTGACCCTCATATGCTTTTCGTCATTCAGTGCCAATCTGTGATGTGATGTTTCAGCACTCTGGACAGAGCTTCTTTTGGGGCTTTAAAACCCTAAGCCTGACCAGTAAACTTTTGTAACATTTTTATCATGAAACAACTCTTATGGTATCTGGTGCCTCACATGCACTAAGCCTCTATTTACTGCAAGTACATTCAGTCCTATGACTTGTCAGTTCACAAATTCATTGTGAGTTCACAGATGCAATTTTGCACTTTTCATTGAGCAGTTCTCAACTAAGGTCATGCCATTGACATGCCACACACATGATTGTGATTGGTTAATGGATTGCAATACAGCACCTCAGTGAAAATGCAAAGGGTGTGGCCTCTCTTAAGAAGCATGGATCTTCCCTTTGTAAACTTGTCCTGAGACTTGCTGTTTATCAGGAATCAGCAGCATGAACACACTAAGCCTGATATGCATCCTAGATTGCAGACAATTGCCAAAAAAGACTCCTGAAAGTCTGAGAAGGAGGAAAAAATAGTTAAAACGCAAGGCAAAGCCTCTCCCACCCACAGCAAAAGTGAAGAGAGTTAAAGGAAGAAAAAGAGAAGGAGAGAAAAGACACATTAACCAACCACACCAAAGACTACACCGCCTCGAACAGGCAATCCACTGATGCCAATCAGATCTCTTCCATATCTAAACAGGCACTCTGCTTCACTGAGTTCTGCTTACGTTTGCCCATTCATTCATCTATTCTGAGCTAACCAATGCTTTTTCTATGCATTTTTTTGGTGCATTTCTAAGCCTACAGCTAGAGTATGTGAAATGCATTAATGTTTAGCATTAGTTTGCATGAAAAATAACTACAGGACAAGAAAGGATACAGCATCCCTCAGTTACACTGCTGCTCAAAATGTTTTGATTTTACCTGTGGGGTTTGACGTGTATAGGTATAACAAGGTGAAGCACACAGGCACCTGAAACCTGACTCCTGAGCTTTATCTGTGTACACTACACACAGGCTGATTGTTGTAGGAACTCTGCGATCATCATTCAGTCAGTGTTTATATCATATCCTGTGCAGATTCCGCTCTATTGCTTACACAAGACAAGAGACTCCTACAGGCAACCTCTGATAGTTTGCCCCTTGCAACAATTTGTGGCGTGTGTTGTGTACACAAATTAAACCGTTTCCTACAAGTAGTCAGAAAGCCTGTGAACACAAGCTGTGTTTTGCTGGCCTGCTCTCTACATAGCGAGAGGAATGAGGTAGTTTAGCACTGCAAGTTTAACAATCCTTGCATTCTTCAAATTGGAATGTTAAAAAAACTTTTGTCTCAACCTGTTAAACCATTCCCAGAAATGTGCTTTAAAATACCCAATTGTATGCCACTGAGGGTGATTTCACTCATCCTTACTGTATTGTTAGTCTATCTAGATCTTGGTTTGCTGGAATATGCCTTATATTAGGTGATGTGAATATATGCAAAACATGGTTTATGACCAAAACTACTACATACCTTTTTGTAAACAAGATTTTTTCCTTCCTCATACATTCTCCGCTTAGCATCAGTAATTCTATCTTTTGTAACGGATGATCGCACACTTCAAACTTGCCACCAGTCAGACTAACTAAATCAACAATGAGTCATCAAACAGTCTACTTTCATAATTACCTTAGGCTAAGATTCCTGAAAGGAACCTAGGTGCCTAAATATTCCCAAAGGTATTGACTTGTTTATTTTTCCTCCCATGTTAGGTCTTGGAAAAGAACATGCGTTTAGAGTGTAAATGTCATGGTGTATCTGGATCCTGCACTACCAAGACTTGCTGGACTACTCTCCCAAAATTCCGGCAGTTGGGTTACATCCTCAAGGAGAAGTATAACCATGCTGTACACGTGGAACCGGTCCGAGCCAGTCGAAACAAGAGACCTACCTTTTTGAAGGTTAAAAAGCCTTACTCATACCGGAAGCCCGTGGACATGGATTTAGTGTACATTGAGAAGTCACCCAACTATTGCGAGGCAGATCCCGTGACGGGTAGCATGGGAACCCAGGGCAGGATCTGCAACAAGACTGCGCAGCAGGCCAATGGCTGCGACCTCATGTGCTGCGGTCGAGGATATAACACACACCAGTACTCACGCGTGTGGCAGTGCAACTGCAAGTTTCTTTGGTGTTGCTACGTCAAGTGCAACACCTGTAGTGAACGGACAGAAGTGTACACATGCAAGTGAAATATTTATTGCTGGGGAATTGATACGCACCTGTGACTTGTGTGGTAGAGAGTCTACAAGTGTCGCAACAGGATGACCACTGCTATGGATGCCAGGTAGAGGAAAGAGCCATTTGCACTGGAAATCGTGGGTCTGGTGGAGTCTAAACGGATTAATTGCATGCATTGCATGCAGCTTTGCTCCAGAGTTCTGCTGAGGGATTCTGTGTTGGTACCAGTAGACACCTTTCTGTTCCAGTACTGAGCAACAGAGCGAAGTAGCCTGCAAAGGCTTGATCTGTAGACCATAAGAAAGATGTAGGGTGTGATTATTGAGGGTGTTCTGCTCTGTAGAAAGCATGGGAGGTATTTCTGAGGAACCTTGTAGCTTGAGTGAGTGACATTACAAATCTTGCATCAAACTGTACATGGACACAACAATGATATTTAACATTTTATTTAGAGAAAATGGCTAATGTTAATTTATTTAATAAGGAAACTACTGATTTCTCATTGTGTTTACTAGCTTAGATTTAGCTCTTCTCTTGTTTAATATTGTGTGTTTTACATAGAAATAAACTGACCAACTTTTACACTGTACATCATGTGCTTTAGCTTAGGGATGAACCAACAACAATGCACAATACAAAAACAAGTGCACTGCACTCAAGGTGTAATTACTAGTCTCTGAAAGAGGAGACTCTACTGTCTTTAATTTATCATTGTAAAGCTTTTTGCTTCCATTTTCCCATCTTGTTAAGTGTCAACCCTTGCACATATATTCCTATGTACAAGTACACACTGGAATTGTGCATTATGTTTGAAGGCTCATTCCTTCCAAAGTGAATAAACAAGTATTAACTCTTTTTATAACATTGGTCCACAAGAACATTTGTTACTGGACTCTCTTTAAATTGGAATAGTCCAATTAAAATATGTGTGTTTAAATGGGATCTAAAGTCTACCCAAATCAACTTTGAGACCTCATTTGACACAAAGCCTTATGCTAATGACAAGCTTTCCTCGCTTTTGGCTAATATTTGCTTTGTTGGCAGAGAAAGAGAATCAGCAATTAATTCACTTTTCGAATGGAATAGCTTCAATACAGATGCCCCACCTGTTACTGATGTGGAATGTTGAGATCAGATAACCAGTTCTATTAATGTTATATATTATAGGTAATATAACACTGTTATGCTGCTAGTTCTGTTCTGCAACTGGTGTTAATATTACCCTTTCGAAAATTAACCATGGTTTTATTGTAGTAAAGATGTAGTAACCATGTTTTTTTGGTGTATTGATTACCATTTGTATAACCACAGTTTTACTACAAATACCATGGTTAAACTATGGTTAGTGTAGCAAAACCATGGTTAATTTGTGGTAACCATGGTTTTTTGGTTTTATTTGTAGTAAAACCGGGGTTCATTTTTGTAAGGGTAGTCGTATTTTGTGTCTTATGAGCAAATGTGGTTGTCCAGACAGACTGTCCCTGTGTTGACATATATTTTGTAAGAGATTATTTTTATATTTTATTTATTCTGTGTAAAGGAAAAACCCACTACCAGTGTCCTTTATATGGACAGAAATTAGAGAGATAAGCTAGAAACAGTGTCATGTGTCATGGTACCAGCTTGAGCAGTTTATATAAACTACATCTCAATGAAGTAGCACTCATAGTGATGTAGTTGCCAAGTATGTAATGATGAAAAGACTGCATATTAAAAGATGATCATACTGGTGTTCAAATATTACACTTTCAAACGTAGCATTTTTATGACAAAGGTCCTGGATGTGGGATCAATAAGGGAAACTATAGTTAAATAATCCTGGGACAAAACTCTCTGGTACTGAGAAAAATTCACGACTGAGGGTTTTTACCAAAGAACATCTGAATTTGAGCGTGGCTCTTTGTCAAGAGCTTAAAAGCAGGATGGCCTTGATGTAATTACTATTTTACAAAAATCTGTGATTTCAACAGATGTTTTGCCAAATTGATTGTACTTCATGATTGTGTCATCATAAATGATAAAAAAAAATGTTATGGATTATGCTTTCAACAGTGTTAATAAATATTTCCTTGGCTTGTACTGGCTTGTTTTTCAAAAGGGACACAACAGTTTTCAAGGCATATTTTTATAGGGTTAACTCTAGTTGGTCAAACCAAAACTGACCTAAACTAAATAAACTGTTAGTTTGAATCGTCACATTTCTCATATCATCGCTCCACCTTACATCTTACAACCAAAGAGAGTCATCACTAGCTTGACAGTCCCTCAAATTAGTAAAGCAGTAACAAGTGGCAAAACATATATTGCTGTAAAGTTATGCTTGACTACTGGTTCTGACAGTTTTTACTACATGGATGATCGCAGGGGGCAGGGAGGATGCTTAACGAAAGTTCTTGCATGTTAATGGTAGGGCTGGTGTAGGGCTTTAATTGATGAGTAGCAGTAAGGAGGGTGTCTCAGCAATGGGCAGATAGAAGGGGGGAGGGGTGATGGATTACTCTGACATCTGCTTCATTCACTTCCCAACGCCGTCACCACAACAACGCCACTGTGGCCCCCAAAAATGCTGTCCAGTCTCCCTGAGAAGCAGGCCTGCCCATTAGCGAAATGTTAACTATGCAAAATCCAGCTAACTTTTGGATGCTATTTATTTTGTCCCCCCCTAAAGGCAAAAGGGATGGCAAAAAGAGAGGCTTTGCCATTGTGAAGGATGATGTCAAGAGGAATTTCAATCCAAAAGTTAGAAAAGATCATAGCATCATTCTTTGAATAATCGCCACAAAACGCTCCTTTGAGAATCGGATGAAAACTCATCAATAGGCAGCAGCGTGAAAAGGCAGCTGGCCAAACAGCCTTGGTTAAAATAACATCAACACCCATCCAGCATGAGCTGAATCACAATATTGTGTGGTTTTGAAAAACCTTTTGGATGTTGCTCTCTTTGGCTCAGGCTCCTGCTTCTTTTCCACATTCTGAATGGCATGACGTTGGAGAGCTTAACACTTGTAGATGGAGGAGACAAGAAGTGTTAGAAGAACCATTAAGGGGAGACAAATTCCACATCTAGCTGCCTCTGTTCGTTATGCCTTCACTTTCCCTTCACAATGAAACCATTTAGTTAACAGAAACTCTCTGTGAAAACTTTCGTCTCAGAGTTGAGTTTTCTTGTCAACGTGCCAATGTGTCTCCCCCATTATGTTATCATGCCTGCTTAATTTTAGATGTGCAGGGATCAAAATATCAACTTCTACACAATGCATTCTTGCTGCAGTTGAGTGTGTTAGCCACCTGTTAGGGTTGCATTGCAAGAAACTGTAAGCCAGGTGTTCAGCATGATGGAAGAACATTGACTATATACTTCATCCTCACTCTGACTGTTATTGGGTTTAATATCACACTGTCTGCCAGCAACTGTTAATGCCAAAAGGCTATCATTGAAAGGCTAATTAAGATTCCCGCAATGTTTTTCTATAAACCGTGCTGTTTCACTGCCAAACCATTCATCGTTTAACGTCAACGCCTGTCTAGCAGGGTGATGGTTGTGAACGGAGTCTTCCCCAGCTAACATGCGCTTTTACGGGCCACTTTGGGCGCACCTGTGCACACCTGGAATTCAACAGAAGCCTTTGATTTATAGCTTCCAGCTCGTCTACGTGAAGCTACTGCTGGATAGGGGTTGAACGACTTCAGATTTTTTAAAGTTGACATTTATGTGATGAAAGTCGAGTCGACGTCGACTAGTTGCAGATGACATCATTAATGAACAAATAAGCCTGAACCTTGAGCTGTGACTCGAAAACATCGTTCACACCTATGGCATATGGCTACTGCCCCTATTACAGCTCATTTTTATCAGTTTTTTTGTCTTTGGGTCATTATAGTTCTCACAGATTTCTGCTCGTTCTAAATCAGATACAGATAAAGTAACACAGTAAATAATTCATTTATATAAATGCATTAGTGAGATAGCGATTGCGTATGTGAATTAATTCTACCTGGCAGCGTCTCTCTACTAATAGTGAAGCTGTGGGTTTTAGTTACTATATGCTAGAACATTTTGGCCTTATAAGCTAATTTATTGAGAAATCACAGAACAGTGCTGACAATACATTTCCGTGCTACTGAATGATTCTGAATGATGTACGAGCTACTGTCTGTAGTCTATGTGTGTGTGTTACAATGCAGCAGGGCATTAGATTAGAACGGCGATACCTGTACTATAAGCTGTTTAAAACATGCATTCTCCTGTTCAGTTTCGACCATCCAGACGGTATAATCACACATGTCTTGTAGAGCGCTTTCGGAGTATGCATTTATTTGTCATTTTAACTGTCTGGAAAAGGAGCGTAAATCTTAAAAAATATTTCTCATCCTGTTGGGCCCTCTATACACTCTAAAAAATGCTGGGTTAAATACAACCCAGTGCTGGGTAAAATAGGGACAAACCCAACAATTGGGTTGTTTTGACCCAGCGGGTTAACCATTTAACCCAACCGCTGGGTCAAAACAGCCCAATTGCTGGGTTTGTCTCTATTTTACCCAGCACCCAGCATTTTTTAGAGTGTAGGACCAGCGACTAGTCGACGTCAAGCTGAAAGAGCTATTCTATTCTGTGCAACCCCTGCTACAGGGAACAGGCCATAGAATACTGGCAGTGTCCTCACTAAATTTCCTGGCCTAGTAACTACGTAAACTTCAAATATCATGATGACCATTGTGCCATCTAATCTTTAACATTATAAAGCTTCCTGTATTTAATATGTAAAATTATAAGGCCACTAAATTATCACGTTTGCTGAAAACCTGTATACAATCTATTACACACCTTCTGTCATCTGATTGGTACTAGTTTATACTTTTTAGCAAGTAAATAGCCTTTAAGTATTACACCAAAAATAATTCAGAATTCTAATGGTACATGTGTCTTTTTGCTGTGATCTCTACTGATTTTTTTTTATAAAGTATAAGAATAAATGTTATATTGTTAGCAATGTTTCATGATGACACTTACTGGACTGAAGCAACTTAGGTTTACTTGATTTTCCATACATCATGTTTTAGAAAAATCACGTATTACACCAAAAATAATTCAGAATTCTAATGGTACATGTGTCTTTTTGCTGTGATCTCTACTGATTTTTTTTATAAAGTATAAGAATAAATGTTATATTGTTAGCAATGTTTCATGATGACACTTACTGGACTGAAGCAACTTAGGTTTACTTGATTTTCCATACATCATGTTTTAGAAAAATCATGTTAAAATATAAAAAATACGATGGATTAGGCTTTTGAGGAATGTTTATTTAATCTCATTGTATTCCTCTGCATTAAGTTTTTCCCCACAATAAAAACTAGAGCGCTGATTATAAAACTACACTAAAAAAAATTTAAGCCAGCACAAAAAAAAAAAATCTTAGAACTAATTTACCCTATTTTTTTTTGTCTACTCAATTTTGTTAAAAAAACAACAACAAAAAAAAAACGGTTATACTAATTGACCAGAGGTCATCAGTCATACAAAAAATGTTTAGTTGAGTTAAATTAAGATTGTTCATTTTCTGAGAGGTGCAACAATTCTAAAACAAACCTTTTTAAGTTGCGCCAACTCAACATTTTTATATATATATCTGACATTTTATTCAACTTCTGAATATCTGAAGTTGAATTAACAAAAAAATGCTATTGGAAATTGGTACTAATAAATAAGTTATGAATGAAAACTGCAATGACAATGACTAAACAGTAGCATGTATATGAGGTTAAATTAAGATTGTTCATTTTCTGAGAGGTGCAACAATTCTAAAACAAACCTTTTTAAGTTGCGCCAACTCAACATTTTTAATATATATATCTGACATTTTATTCAACTTCTGAATATCTGAAGTTGAATTAACAAAATAATGCTATTGGAAATTGGTACTAATAAATAAGTTATGAATGAAAACTGCAATGACAATGACTAAACAGTAGCATGTATATGAGGAACACTAACTTTCAAAATCTGAAGGATGGTCTATAAAATAGAAGTGCACCTATCTGCAAAACACTCAAATGTGTGACACTGAAGTTTAGTCATCTCTTTGTTGTCTGTGACAGGTCATCCTCCATGACTTCAAGGATGCCCAGTTTCACTCCTCTTTCACTCCTAAATTATTGTCCTAAGAAACAATTTTATAAATTTTATGAAAACTGGTTGAGCAAGAGTGTAAATAAAAATCAAAGCTCAAATACACTCTTTCAAACAAATCATGGTGCATTATGGGCCAACCTGATATAAACACTTGATGAAAACAACATGGAAACCATGTCAGCGCCTTTATTAAATATAACCACACATTTCATAAATGAATGGAGATCAATGAAAATATGAAAAGAACAAAATTGGAAAACCAAACAAATCTTGGATATTCACGTTCTTGTTCCCCAAGGTACAACAAGAGTCCCCACAGAGCCATGTTGTGTCTGTGTGATGGGATGTCTGTTGTCTGTAGGTGGGAAAAAATAAATTTTAGAGATGTAACGATGCACTCCGAGCCGGCCGAAAATCGATACAAATATGTGACGATTCAAATCGGTTGAGATGTTAAATGAATTGCGATACAGTTGGGGGGTGGGAGTTTATACGAATGTATCTCTGAGGCGAACTGACTGTCTTTAGAAAAGTTTAGATGGTATTTTCTTTTCATCTTGCCTCTGTATAATGAATATTAAAGTAGTATTTATAGCAGGGCTGCTTCGTTTACAGTGGTAACCAAGGAAACACTGTGTCGCTGCTGTTCCAGAAGCGCCACCTGCTGTCAGAGAGTGAATTTGCGTCTCATTCAGTCCATCTGTGGTCTTTGTTTCGTGCAGATGTTTTATGTGGTATAGCTTTACAAAGCTCAAGTCAGACCATTCTGCTTTTACTTCAAATTTCGAAATTATACAGTCTAATTTAAATCAGAAACTATTCATTCTGCATGCGTGTAGCATCTTTGTTTGGATTTTGATTAGAATGCAGTGGTTGCCTCTAATTTTAAGTAAAGCCTTAGTTTGTTTATATGAAGAGATTTCAATTATTTGTATTATTTATTTTTTTATATATTTTAAAATTTCAATTTAGTTTTGTTATTTGACATATTTCAGTTAAACAAAGAAATGTGCAGCATTTTGTTTGAGAAACAATAAAAGGACACCTTTAAGAAAGAACAACAATCATCAAAAACCAAATAAGTGCACTTGCCATAAAAAGATTCCTCTGGATTATTGCCACGAGCTCTTTTTTTCATGAACATTATTCTTTGGCCGCTTGCTGTACAATTATACATTAGCCACGTTTTATTATTATTATTATTATTATTATACAATGATATTATCTTACAATTATACATTAGGGAACATTTAAGTTCTTTTAAAAATCACTAAACAACAATTTTTCTTCATTGTAAAAAAATGTTGTTGTTTTTTAAGTTTGCAATGCTGTTATAAAAAAAATCTCACCGATTTACAATTCAAGCTATAAGAATATCATCTTACTTTTTGATCATATAAATATAAGCATCTGCACCAAATTGTGTTCTTTCTTTTTTTTGGGCCTTTAAATAACAGTGAGGTGTTTTTACCTCCTTGAGTATTAGCTCAATACTTTCCTATGTTACTATATGAGCCATAAAAGCCCAATGATGAAATGTTTTATCATTTGCTCAAATACATTGGTTTGTTTCAAACTTGAGGTGCCTGAACAGTGTAACTCACTGCTTAACTACAACAGTGCTTTTTGGAAAAACTAGCTAGTCCCTATTTTTCCTGAAAACATAGGAACTTTCTCGCACATCTGTTGTTCAAACAATGTTGGTTAACTGCTGTTGATGATGTCACACAGGTGGTGGAGTAACAACTACTGCCAAACGGTTTGAGCTCAAATTAATGTCGGATTATTGATGTAATTAATGAACATGGCATCTGAGAACTACTTTGCTATTTTTATTCTCACATTGTTTTGTTTCTTTTCCAGTTGTCTGATTCAAGTGCAGATTCCCTCTTACATCAAAAGCATGATCTGTTTAAGTCCAAGTCATACTAAAAAGATGGTTCTAACCACAGGTTGAGAGTTGTAGTTCCAAATAAACAACTTTCTGATGTTGTTTGCAATTTTTTTGCAAACTATGTTGGTAATGACAAAACTTGCAAAAAAAAAAAAAACATGCTTTTGGGAAACGCACCCCTGTATGCCCTGTTGAAAAAAAAACAGCATATGCTGGTTAGGAATGTTTTGAAGCATCGCAGCTGGTTTGAGCTGGTTTGAGCTGGTCCTTAGTTGATCATGAGCTGGTTATAAGCTGGTCCTGAGCAGGAGCTAGTTGCTCAACCAGTTTAGGACTATTCCTAACTATTCCTTTTAAGAAGGAAAAGTTTCATTTAATGAATCAGAAGTGTACTAAAACTGAAGAGAAAATGTGTCAAATAATTGCCTGTAAATGTGGTTAATAATATTCCAGCATTGACATTATTAGTCCTCAATGCAACATAATCTCTATATTGTGTGTGTGTGTTGGTCTATGTTTATTTGGAGGTTTGGGTGGTAGAGGGGATTTGGACTTTCACTTGAGACACACTCCAACGACACAGGAGGTCCCACAAAGCCTGACAATGAAGCTGATCGCTCATGTTGCTATAGGAAATACCATCAAACTGCTCTTAATTACAGATCTCCTTCCCTGCTGGCCTCTCCTCATCATGTGTGGCATGTGTCTAAAATTACACTTCATGTATAATGTCTTCCCAGACCTGTGCCAGCTTGTAACTCAACCCAATTTGTGGAATATAGAGCAACAATATTGGAGGGATATTTAAAGTGCACAGCCCAGGTGGAGGTAGGTGTTTGTACATTAAAAGGCTGAAGTGCACTTCTTTGCTTCATCCCTTTAGATGTGTAAAGAATGTGTTAATGACTCCAGTCAAAGACGACCTGAGCACTGGAGGCCAAATGAATAAGAAGGCTGTGAATACATCAGCACGGGAGCAGTTCCAACTTAATGCGGTGAAAACTGTAATTTTTAGAGAAAGGAACAGGAATAATAGCAGGATTATGGCGGTAAAGCAGCCATGTCCGTGGCCTAAAGCACAGGGATAAGTGTACATTTGCTCTTTCCGTGCCTCAAGTTCTAAACAGAGGAGGATGTTGGTTGCTTTTATTGGGGTTTGTGTGAATCACTTTCATCTACATATTTGTATGATCTGAAAGTGTTTGATTGCTACTTGTGGCATTTGAAATTAATAGATAAATTGGCGGTCGTGATGTTTCCTTATTTGGAAATGAGATTTGAGATAAGATTCAAGTAGATTATCTCAAAAGTCATACTAGTTGTGTTATAAACCTTAACAAGTCTAAATAAGTATTACAATAATATTGATAGTGTCAGAATAAGAATGTGCAAAATATACAACCAATATCGCAAGGCGAAGCATGAAAAATGATTTAAGGTGCCAGCTTTGTGTTTCTGGTCAAATATGCCATCACGGCATTAGAATGTGATTTTAACCTTTTTAGCTGTGCAGTTTATGTTTCTTATATTTGTGTGCTTAACTGCATGTAAAAACAATTGTGATATTAAAACACCCCCAACAACTAATAAATCTCTTAATGGACTTCTTAGAAAGATATGTTGTGTACTGCATGAAGTCATCATGATGGCCCTGGTCTGGTAGATCTGTGCACCTGGCAATGGTGCAAATTTAAGCAAACAAATGTGGGAAGCAAGTTCATATTTCTGAGTCAAAGGAAAATAAAACGGTTTCCCTCTACCCCCTATTCCAAGTGGCATATTCCCCTTTCCCAGGGTTGCCTCATGTTGCTTGTTGCTGTCCCCCACTATCATTGTTTGGACAGCTTGAAGCTTCTTCAAGAATGGAAAGTTGATATTTAGACTGAAAACTTAGAATTTACCATTTGCTGGAACAGTCAGATTTCCACACGCAACTGGATAATTTCCATAATAACCAATGCAATCTACCAACAGCAGTGTAAATTAGAGCCTGGTTTAAGACATGCTTTTTATGTGCTGTAAATAATGGCGCAAATACCAGTAAATTGACTACCGCAAACCTTAGTAAATCATGTTGCGTGATTCATTTAAATAAAAAGGAAAGGGAAAGGCCTGAAAGGGAAACTACAGCCACAAAACTGATTGTGTCCATGTCTTTTCAGCGCTAATTTTTCAATGCGCGTCTTTAGTAAATCCTGATAGCAGTTTTTAACACCAAATTTTTTTTGCACTGACGTAAGCTGTTAGTAAATCTGGCCCTACATTTATAGAAAGAAATTACTTAGAAATAAGTTAAATATACTATAATTTAAAAATTTAATTAATCAATGTTGGGTCAAATATGGACTAACCCAACTGTTGGGTTAAAAAGCTAATTTAAAAATGTAACCAAAATTTAACCCAAGAGCTGGGTTAGTCCATATTTGACCCAACATTGCATTTTTTTAGAGTGTACATTCACGAACAAATCTAAATGAACATATTTCAAATCATATTTTCGGTGAGATGTCCATCACATTTTTTTTTATTAAATGCTTAGAAAGCAAGAGATGGCTAGTCAGTTTAAGTAATCTAATTGTGTATCGTTAGCAACTTCCCCTAAAGTTTTTTTTTTTTCCATGAGAAACGGTTTAAAAATTTTAAAATGATAATAATAATTCACTTGCTAAAAGGTTAGACAATCATAACTAACTATTTACATATAGAAGTCTTAAAAGTACAGTAACAGAACGACTTGTTTAATTTAGGGGGCAGAAAGAGAGAAGAAAATGGTCATGTACTGTAAGTGGACTTAAGAAAAAAAAAATGCTACAAAAGTGCAGAATATGTCCTGAAGACATTCAGATTGAAGCAATTAATAGTATAAATATTAGAGAGGACACAAATGGGATTTATAAATTCCATGGCACCTTGTGTTGTTTTATGAACATGACTTCAGTGTCACAAACATTTATGAGAAGAAATGCTTTCCTCTGTATGTCTGTCACTAAGAATTTGGACTAGTCTACACATGATAAGAAAAATTATTTCTAAATCTCCAAAACATGGACACACAAAAAACTTTCACTTTCATTTCCTTGTAGTGTATCCTGAAGCTACAGATTTATTAAAGCCATCTATCATCCCAAACAGCCGGAGATGGTAAGGGTGGTAATAGCTTTAGGATTGCCCTAAAATATGATGTGGTTTTGAACATCATTTTTATTCCTTAAGCCTCCAGCACAGAGTTTTGTTTTGATTAATGTCTGATGAATTATGTTTGGCTACGTGGTTTGCTGTGACATTCGGTTATGGTATATGTTTCTTCTTATCACAAACATCTTGACGAGTCAGTATAAAAGTTAAAAAGCCTCATTTAGTGTCTTTACAGAGCTTAACCACAACTGATTTAGCAAATGCATTACCTATATTTCAATTAAAACCTTACAAACTTGCACTGTACAAATACATTTTCTAAATTTCTGTCTCCATATGACCCTCCATTTTTAAAAGAAATGATAAGTGTCAAATAACTTGACATGGGATAGCTGTCACTGGTACAAAATTCTTCAACAAAGATATTTTAAATCTAAATGCAGTAAGGGATATTACACCTAGCAACTGTTGTTGGGGAATTGTGTGTTTGAGATTAAATTATTTTGAAAAACTTTTCATGAAATTTTTTTTAATTTTGTTTTAATTTAGGTAAAACTGTTTTCATGATTGTTTGTGAATTGAATCTGGACACCTCAGTATTCACGACAGAGCTGTACAAACACACCAAAAAGTAGATGTAATTGTCAGCTTTAATCCTAGCAAATGGAAAGTTCCAGAATTCAGAAAGAAATAAAGTAAGTTCATGTAATATGGTACACTGCACTCCTTTCATTGCAGATAAGAGTCTGTCTCCAAGACCACAATGTGTGTTCCAAAAGGGACATGGTGTTATTTGTCTGACCAATTCAACTACTGAACATTCATATCTGCAACTCAACAAAGTGTAAGTTAACTCGTGATCTCATCACTCTGCTGATACAATTACGCCTTTTGGCAGACACATCAACATATTTCCAAATTAAGCAATGCTTTCCTTGGTAACTATTGTACAGATACCCTTTATTGTTTGTATGTCTGTCTATGGAACAATTTGTGACTATGTTTATGGATATTAAATTTAATTAAAAATTAAATCTACTGAAACACATGTAGACACATATTTCAGTAGAAATTCATGTTTATGAACAAACTTACAGAATTATATAATAATTGCAAAATAATTGGCCTGTTGTCCAATGGGATCCATCCACTCCAAAACACTGACATAATCAATTTGAAGCCTCGCTTACATTTGTCACTGGCCACTTTGAGTTCATCATCTTCCCAAAAGCAACATTAAAGTAGTCCAACCAAGTCCTAACACTGTCAAGATGCTGAACAGCAGAGCAGTGTCTGTTGAATGTCTATCCGTGTGCATTTCTGTTAGGTTAGGCCCCTTTAAGTGCATGTAAAGGAGGCAATTTTTTTAGATGGTCAGTCTTGCTAAGCGTGATAAAGCTGCCTGTCACATTTTTGTCCCTAACTACAACAGCTCCCATTCAGGCCTGCGTCAAGCATCTCCAGTAGTGCCACACAGTCACCTCTTTCCGGCCCTCTCTGCATTCAAATGTGATTAAATCAAAAGGTGACTTTCCCTCACAGCTGGGCGGAAAAGCGGATTAGGTCAAAGTGACAGAGTTCCCCCTGAATCCTGACACTGAGACGGGTGAGAGGAGGCGTGTGAGAGTGTGTGTCCGTTTGTCTATGTGGGTGTGGGAGAGAGAGAGAGAAAAAAGAGAGAGAGTGAGTCAGAGAGAGAGAGAGAGAGAGAAAAGAAACATGTTTGCAGCCAAACAGCAAAGGCTGGCTGCATTTGTCAGACTCCCATCGTTCCCAGTGGCAGGAGGCCAATGATGGTGACCTGTTGTCTAAAGGCTCGTCGTCAGTGCAGAATCTATAATGAAGTTGATCCTATTTATCCAATCCTACTCACTTACTCTTGTTCCTCTTCACAGTTTACATTCTGGTTTAAATGTTCTAAATATCATTTGCACTTTATGAATAAACTAATTGTAAGGCCATTATCTCCAGGCTTGTCTTGGGAAAATAACTGGATCTTGGTTTTCTTAAAACCAGGCACTTGAAAGTAATTGGCAGACAGCATGTTCCACCATTCATGGTGCAAAAAAGGTGTGCTTTCCTAATCTGCTGTATGCTCTTGAATTTAAGCTCTTGTGGTGAATTGTACTTGGTGAACACTGTTACCTCTACCCAAATCTTCCTGTGTTCTAATCTGACTTCGATAAAAGAAAGCAAGCCAGATACAAGTAGAAAAGGGAGAAAATAATTATTTGAATCAATATTAGTTGAAACTTAAACCACTGTACTTACTTTGAGAATGATTTCCTAGTTCTGCCAATGATTTGATTGTGGGGAAGTCAGTCAAGCATTATCTATGATGTGGAGAGCAGAGGAACATTTCAAGTGTAACAGATCAATTTTAGTGCACCAGCACTCTGCGTCGGTTGGAAAATTAGGCTGTCACATCTAAATGTCTTCATGTCCTACTGATCTGCTTTCCCATGTCCCCAAGATCCAAGGTCCAGGGACAAGAGTGCCATCTGCAGGCTGTGTCTCTAAAAACCCCAACCTCCCCAGACACCATTACGCTCTTCCTGAAACTCAAAGCACAACCGTGAGAGTCTGTTAATTTCGTACAGTCTGAGCAGTCATAAATAAATGATCAATTAACTTTTTGATATGTCAATTTCAAACAGTCTGAACAGTTCTAAATAAATTATGAATTAACTTTTGATTTGTTAGAAACAGATGATTTTATAACTGCTGCTGTTTTAAACAGGTGGAAGCATGCTGTCAGGCAGGCAATCAAGACAGGAACTGAACGACATGTTGGGACATCAAAAGATATCAGCTAAAGTTTAATACGCACCATATAGGAAGATCTTTGGAGGCGTAAACATGATAATTAATGTACATGGCATGTCTCCGTCAGCAGTGCTGACAGATATAGTGTCCTTCAGAGGGTATGCGCCCTTAATTATTATTTGACACGCATCTGACAAAACAAAATAAAGTGTCATGTAAAGTTGGTGTTTGCACTATTCCTGAGCCAAGCAAAGTGATGATAGCTTGTAATTAAATATCACTGATGGAAATGTGTATTCCCACTACTATGAACATTACTAATAAAGCGAGGATGAAGTTTGATTTTAGCAAATGGCTGCAATATAACAAAGAGTGAAAAATTTAAGGGGGTCTGAATACTTTCCGTACCCACTGTACTGTAGTAAAACAAGTTATCTTTGCTTTCCTTTTTTTATATACATTTTATGTATGTATTTTTTTGCATTTAGCATACAACTAATGTTACTTTTTAAAATATTATATGAGAAGCACTAGCATTTACACATCACTGGAAAAACTCTCAAACAGGGTGCTCGACAAAAAATATTAATAATGAAAACAGAACCTGTGTGATAGATTTCTGTTATTAAATTTGGAACCAAGCACCAGCATTTAGAAAGCCATAAATCACAGGACAATCTGTTAAAAAGAATCACGTAAAAGTGCATCTAATATGTTACACTGCATCCCTTTCAGAATGAACTAGAGTCTCTAAAACTACAATCTGTTTCCTTTCCACAGGGAGCACACGTGGATCATGAACGACCGATTCAACTACTGGACATTCACATCTGTAACTCAGAAGAGTGCACTAACTAATGATCTCATGACTCTGCTTATACAATTACAGGTTTTGGCAGACACCCAGAGATACTTCCAAACGTATTATGCTTTCTGTGGTTACTATTATACCGCTTCCCAGTCACTTCCACCAGACTGTCAGAATCAATGGCTTGTTTGAATTTGCCATTGGTCACGTCGAGTTAATCTTCTTAGGAAGAGCAAAAATAAAATCAATATGTTCAGTGTCATGTCCATTCTCAGTCATAGTTTTAGTTTTGCCCATGAAATTTTTGGTTAATTTGAGCACATCCAAATTTAGCTTTTATTAATCAGCTGATATTAATCAGTTCTTTGTATTAACTGGAAGTTTAAGAAATTTGTACAAATGATTTTTGCATTTCCAGAAACCTGGGAATCAAATACTTTCAATAATTTAAAATTTTATTTTACAAATACACTACCAGTCAAATGTTTGGGGTCGGGAAGAGTAAAACAGTAAAAACAGTAATATTGTGATCTATTATTACAATTTAAAATAACTGTTTTTTATTTTAATTTATATTAATAAAAATGTATAATTTATTATGATTTATTAATTTATTCCTATGATGGCAAAGCTGAATTTTCAGCATCATTACTCCAGTCTTCAGTGTCACATGATCCTTCAGAAAGCATTCTAATATGCTGATTTGATGCTTATTTTTTATTAACGTTGGAAACAGTTCATTTATAAACTTATTAGTAAACTAGTTTGTAAACAGTTAGTAAACAGGTAATGCTTAATATTTTTGTGGAAACCGTCATGCTTTATTTTCATTTATTTTATTTTCATTTTTTGAAGAGTACAAAGTTTCTTTAAAAAAAATCTTACTGACCGTAAACTTTTGAATAGTAGTGTATATCTAGTAAAGCAGCCTGTCACAGGTTGAGTTGACAACACAACAACAGAACTTTGAAGTCTTTGAAGTGTTAAACTTGGTGGTCTGTGGTTGTTGTTTACTGAATCCAAATCAAAGCTTTCCGCCTGGTACAGTGTCCAATGCTCACCTGTCACAGCTGTGTATACACCTGTCATCACTCCACTGTCACCTGGCTACTCTGTACACACACATACACATACACACACACACACACACACTCACGCATGCACGCATGCACTCACACTCACTCACACACACACACACACACACACACACACACACTCATGCACACATGCACGTGCACACACACACACACTCACACACACACACACATATACTATACTATATAACTATAGTCCTCAGAGGAACAATTATATCCTTTTGGAGTGCATGAAAGGTTATTCAGCACTACATAAACATTATATTATGCAAGTTAAGGATACAGTTCAAGAGCAGCATAAATGACCATATTCAAGTTTCTGAATATTTTTATATTTCTTTTAAATGTTTTATTTTCCCATTCCCAAATAAAGGACTAGGGACATAGGAATCAATTAATGCCCTCTTGCATTTTACCTCTCTATGATGCATAGAAATGTATTGTGTCACTTTTACATCAAATATTTTAATCAGTTCATTAAAAGAGATTGTAATAGATTTTTAACAACAACAACAACAAAAAAAAATAATTCCCCTCATTTTTAATGTTTTATTCCCTGCTATAAACAATATTTTCTGTTTTACTGCATTTTCCTAGTCAAAATTTTCTCTTTTTCTATCAATTTTGTTAATTCCAATGAATAAAAAATACTTTAACGTCTGAAAATCTCTAGGATAATTCTTTGGCTTTTAAGACTTCAAAATGCTTCTGGAAAAGCCCTCTCACCTGAGGGCAATTCTTTATCAGGTATAGAGATGACATTTGTGAGCAGACTACAGTTATATTGGTCTGATGTTTGACATATGTTTGCGCTGACAGTGGAAATATGTCTGCCTTGTGGACATGTATGTGATTTGAGCTTGCTTTTCAGTTAGTTTTGACATTTTGTGTTATAACTAGATGTGGAAAGCTTGAAGTCAAAGAAGTGTGAATTACAGGCCTGAAACTAGACATCAGTAAAATCTCTTCTTTACAACCTGTGCAGTAATTAGTCACCCAGATCTATGGTCGAAGATAACATCGAGGAGGTGCATGGATGTCGATAGTGTTGTAAAGAGTGACAGAAAGGTTCCTCAGACAATGGAAAGTTTGCTAACAGACAAGGATATCTTAATTAAGCATGGCAGTCAACACGAAGCACTACAGGAGTATTCAGCTAGGCTGCACTGAAGCCATACTCCTAAATGCTGAAAGACTAATGGCACTAGCTTGAACTACCCAGCAGGTAGGGTTTGTCCATCAACAGCAGAGGTAAAAGCTTGAAAACTGGTGCTACACTCTATCTACTACTGCAGCAAGACATTTAAGATCTGGGTGTCTAGGTATAGCGGGGATAATAGCGGTGACAAAGCACAGTTTCTGCATCAAGTGTGAATTATCCATGTGACTGGATGATTCACACTTTCGGTATGGCTGTATATTTTATGAGGTACCTAAGGCTATTGCAAACCTGCTGGAATAAGGAGTTTTATTATGTCATTATACCATATATCAAATGTTTGTATTTTTTATGTCATTATTAAGGCAGAGCTGATTAATCACCAAACTAAATTTCTCCATAGACCTGTGATCTCTTTAAATATCAATGTGTGAAGTCATGGAATGAACAATTATCTCTAGATGCGCCCTTTGAAAAAAGGCATGGGGGAAAATGGGAGGTTAGGTGTTGTTTTGATGTTAGCTTAACACACCTTGAAGAAAAATATTTAGCCTCTACATTTTCCACCAGGATTTTGTTGGCTGCATATAGTCACGTAATTTTATTTTCCACCCTTATCACAAATAAGTCAAGCCTTTGCACTGACATAAGTCACACATTTCAGACCATTTATCAGATTTAAGAGTACTGTGAACAGTGAAGTACCACCCATGAATATTAGAAAATACATACCCGTATTGCGCACGGTCCTCCAATATCAAAGGTTGTGAATGTGATCAAAGATAATTTCTGACAGTACCTTTGGCTAACAGTCTTTCTACTTACGTAGGATAGAATGGTTTCTGGTGAAGAAAAACCCCACCAGGATTCCTTCGATTTCCATATCTGCCTAGGCCACATCATGCTCTAGTTCTCATACGTACTGTATTTGGTAGCTTCAGATCAGAGTGAGAATGGAATTTGGGGGAATTCAAGGGAATTTGAAGAGACAAGTGAGTCCAGCAAACAGGTACCTCGACCACAAATATTGAGCCGAAGGGAGAAACTTTAAGCTTGTGGAAACGGCAGGTAATCTCAATTTGAGGCTAATTATCTCTTCACAAGCGTGAAGGGGCCAGAAAACAGGGAAATTACTGAGTAGTCTAAAACCATCACAACGGCAGGTACGCTATGCTGGATCAGTAGCTCATCACACAGCTGTTAGGTGCAGGACGGCACTCATTTCCTGCAGGGAGTGATGAAAGAACTGTCACTTTCTGAAGCCTCTGATCACGGAGGATGAGAGAATCATGAAAGAAGCAGGTGAAATTATGCAAAATGGGCACAAGAGCATATACGTCATCACCTAATGTTTCAACCAGAGGTCTATGGAGACGTATAAAACATTATATATTACATTACATTTATATTATTTGGATGAACATAAACTAATGACCTAATAAGCATAATATATAATTATGTTAATATTTCAGTTAAATCTAATGTAACTAAAAAAAAAAAGCTAGCTTTCTAGTTGGCGAAAAATCTTGATGGGCTATAATCCCTGACCTAATGTATTCACAATGTTATCCCAAGGATCATTACAAAATGTCCTCTCAGACACTTTTAAGAAAAAAAAAGAAAAAAAAAAGGTAAACAGACGTGCAAAAAAACAGCAGATGGATGAAATAGATATTGACATTTTCTGAGGAAACATGAATGATACTTTCCATGCAAAAGTCACCACCATGAGGCTAGGATGTTGTGGTCCACTGCCTGGCTGTGGTTAGGTGGTTGCTTAGTACTAGTGTGCTTATTTTAGCAATTATTATGAAATAAAAACACTTATTTAAGACACTTAAAAATATTTCAAGCTAATCAAATCCTGATAAATCATAAAAAGTTCCTTCCAACAGTACACTATTTCGCATTGAATATCAGAAATACATCACATTATGGACTTAAATGCACTGCAATTGACGCTTAATGTTGTCTAACAAGACTCATATTGAATGTTTTTGAATGTGTGAGGGCGGCAAGTATTTGAGTGTAATAAGAGGGAGGAATGACAGTGTTTGACAGGCCTGCTTAATATCTATATTCAGGAAGTTCAACACCTGGTTTATGTCATTCATTTTCAGCACGCTGTCCACATTGACTCTGTTTGTGTGTGTATGAATGCATATTATTACTTTGTGTGCAATTACCATGTCTTCATCTCACAGCTTCTTGTGACTAATCTCACATCGACATGCCATTACACCATCAACTTTCCATCTTTTCAGAGAGATTCTAATTGATTTAATTTCCTTAATTATAGATCATAACCTCTTACCTAATGACAGGGCAGTCTGCATCTCTTTGAACCTAGATCACTATCACCTGACGGATGGATAGTGTCTATATGCCCTGGCCCTAGGGATGCACTGCTAGACCACGTTCATTCATACTATCTTATCAGATGGTCGTCTACCCATTTACATCCTGGATTTAGTAATTACTCTTAGTGCAAAGTCAATGAGCATCTACAGGTATATAATTATATGTTGGGGAAAAGTAGTATAAACAATAATTTTAAGTCATTTTTAGACAGGCATGTTGGCTTAGTCAGCATTATGTCTTAAAATGAACTAACTGATTAATCAAGTGATCGTCATTCTCAGTCTCTAGTGCCTTGTTCAGACAGGCAGTTTTTTGGCAAATCCAACTGAAATCCTTCTCGATTGTAGTCTGAAAAGCATAAAAAAACACCTGAAATCCCATGTTTAGAAACACAAGGCAAAACCACATCAATATGTGGCCTAAAACATTATTAAATTCAGATTTTTTGGGGGAGTACATCTCAGTATAAATAGTCAGATTGGATTTCAAGAATTTTTTGATCATCATTTTGGAAACAACGAATATACTATGAGTGATCGAGCAGTTTTGGACATAGTAAAGTTTCTCATGTCGCTTATATTCTTTTATGCCCCATTGTGAGTTTATCTCCACACCAAGATGTCATTATAGACATGAGCAGAGGCAAAATTCTCTACTGGCATTATACTGTCACTTACATCATTACTAGAGCAACCGATGATACGCCTGATATCGACTACACTGTCTGAACAAAAGGATCAGATTTCATCACCTGCAAATTGACATAGACAGTCATTCTTAAAGTTCAAATATGGAAACCAAATCAGATGTGTGAACATTGATATGTGTAAAAAAAAGCAGTGTCCTCATCATCGTACATGATTACAAAAACGTTCCTGGGGAAAAAACAGTCCAATGTTTCCATCTCTCACACACCAAAGAGATTTTCCTTTCTCCAAAAAAAAAGAAAAAAAAAAGGTAAACAGACGTGCAAAAAAACAGCAGATGGATGAAATAGATATTGACATTTTCTGAGGAAACATGAATGATACTTTCCATGCAAAAGTCACCACCATGAGGCTAGGATGTTGTGGTCCACTGCCTGGCTGTGGTTAGGTGGTTGCTTAGTACTAGTGTGCTTATTTTAGCAATTATTATGAAATAAAAACACTTATTTAAGACACTTAAAAATATTTCAAGCTAATCAAATCCTGATAAATCATAAAAAGTTCCTTCCAACAGTACACTATTTCGCATTGAATATCAGAAATACATCACATTATGGACTTAAATGCACTGCAATTGACGCTTAATGTTGTCTAACAAGACTCATATTGAATGTTTTTGAATGTGTGAGGGCGGCAAGTATTTGAGTGTAATAAGAGGGAGGAATGACAGTGTTTGACAGGCCTGCTTAATATCTATATTCAGGAAGTTCAACACCTGGTTTATGTCATTCATTTTCAGCACGCTGTCCACATTGGCTCTGCCCATCTTTGTGTTTGTGTGCGTATGTGTGCATATCTTCCAATTACCATGTCTTCATCTCACGGGTTCTTGTGACTAATCTCACTTCGACTTGCCATTACACCATCAACTTTCCATCTTTTCAGAGAGATTCTAATTGATTTAATTTCTTTAATTATAGATCATAACCTCTTACCTAATGACAGGGCAGTCTGCATCTCTTTGAACCTAGATCACTATCACCTGACGGATGGATAGTGTCTATATGCCCTGGCCCTAGGGATGCACTGCTAGACCACGTTCATTCATACTATCTTATCAGATGGTCGTCTACCCATTTACATCCTGGATTTAGTAATTACTCTTAGTGCAAAGTCAATGAGCATCTACAGGTATATAATTATATGTTGGGGAAAAGTAGTATAAACAATAATTTTAAGTCATTTTTAGACAGGCATGTTGGCTTAGTCAGCATTATGTCTTAAAATGAACTAACTGATTAATCAAGTGATCGTCATTCTCAGTCTCTAGTGCCTTGTTCAGACAGGCAGTTTTTTGGCAAATCCAACTGAAATCCTTCTCGATTGTAGTCTGAAAAGCATAAAAAAACACCTGAAATCCCATGTTTAGAAACACAAGGCAAAACCACATCAATATGTGGCCTAAAACATTATTAAATTCAGATTTTTTGGGGGAGTACATCTCAGTATAAATAGTCAGATTGGATTTCAAGAATTTTTTGATCATCATTTTGGAAACAACGAATATACTATGAGTGATCGAGCAGTTTTGGACATAGTAAAGTTTCTCATGTCGCTTATATTCTTTTATGCCCCATTGTGAGTTTATCTCCACACCAAGATGTCATTATAGACATGAGCAGAGGCAAAATTCTCTACTGGCATTATACTGTCACTTACATCATTACTAGAGCAACCGATGATACGCCTGATATCGACTACACTGTCTGAACAAAAGGATCAGATTTCATCACCTGCAAATTGACATAGACAGTCATTCTTAAAGTTCAAATATGGAAACCAAATCAGATGTGTGAACATTGATATGTGTAAAAAAAAGCAGTGTCCTCATCATCGTACATGATTACAAAAACGTTCCTGGGGAAAAAACAGTCCAATGTTTCCATCTCTCACACACCAAAGAGATTTTCCTTTCTCCAGCACTGTACAGCCAACACCAAGTACACTCCCACCAGCTATGATACTGATCTTCAGCTCACCCAGATTAAGACTAGTCCCTTCCGTACAACAATGTTGCCTTTATCTTTTCCATAGTGCCTGGGATATCTGAGTGTCTGTCAACAGATTCCCTTCCCCAGCCCCGACTGCAGTCAGAGTGAGACAGGCCTACAGGTCACTCGCTTTCTCAGGTGAGTCTCACCTGCTACTGAACTTTCCATTTAACTCTCCCTCTCCTTCTCTTTTTCTCCCTGTCTTCACAAAGCAAACAGTGAATTCTACCTCTCCATACTCAGGCAGTCATACTTCCATTGCTAATATGTTTTTACATGAAGCTTTTAACCAAGGTGGGAGATGCTTCTGTTCTTGTGCTATTTGTAGAGACTTATCTCTGCAGCGGCGGTGGTATTGGATGGGGAAATCACGATCTGGAATGGGTTAATGGGTTTCATGCCAATAGACTGTAATTTAAAAAGAAAAAAAAACTCCCCTCAATCTTTAGACCAGAATTATGTACATGCAGTTTTGGTAGTATGTCAAACACTTCAACCAATCAGGTTCATCTCTATGAAACTATTTCACTTGATGGCTGCCAGTTCTCAAACATGCTCTGACTCAGGCTTTGGATTTGCCTTGGGGTGATGAACCGTGACTTCTGCCTCTCTCACTCAGCTTTGATGCGGATTAATCAATGGAAAACCCCCTGTGAACAAGGAAAATATGTACAGCCTATTAGGTAGGGATGTGCAAAACTGCACATTTTTAATACTATAACTACATACTTTCAATAATTTGCACACATTCTTCGAACAAAATGCAGTAATTTTAAAATGATCGTTATGAATTTTCTTTTCGATGTGGGTTTAACAATGCAAAGTGTGCTAGATTAAACACAGCTCACTAATTAAAGCACCTCAATTAAAAATAACTTAAAATATTTTTCAAAAAGCAAAAATGCATAATTAAATGAATAAATGAACAGAAGCATTGCCTATTGTCTATTATGACACTTTCTGTGGAACACAAAATAAATTGATTTGGATAATGTTGGTAAACAAACAGTTTCGCTTCCCACTTCTGTTCACAGTACTGCTTGTCTATAACTTGCCCATAAGGGACATCAATGGGAACCAAAACGGTTTGGTTACCAACATTCAACAAAAATAACCTATTTTATCTTCCACACAAGAAAGAAAGTCATACAGGTCTTAAACAACACAAGTGTGAGTAAATGATGACAGAATTTTCATTGTTGGGTGGACTATTTCTTTAACAATACAACCACAGCAATCGTTCCTATTTAAGAAGCCATGTGAAATACCAGCTAGAGAATATGGCCTAAGCAATTGGGTAAACAGGTCAGTATGTACCACAAACTGGCTCCATATCCCTTACGTCAGGCTAGAGAAGTAATTTATTTTATTCACTCTGCCAAAGCAAGATGCATCAAAGGATATTTGCAATCATTGTGAACACACATCAGCCACATCAAATTAGTCTCCAGTCAGACATCTTCAAATGATGATCACACAAAGTGTCATTACCTAGGAGCCAACTTGATGTGAAGCATGAAAAGGCTAATAGTTTTTGATATCTGAACACCTTTACATTCTCTGCCTCTGCACAAGATGAAAGAATGCACCTGAGTACACTTTATTGGTCAGAGGATAGGAATGAAGGCTGGAGATGAGCTAATGTGAAAACAAATTATTTCACCTCAGAGCAATTCCTAACCCTTAACTCTAAATATGGGCATTCCTATTTGATATCTCACTCCTGGAGACCATTTGACATAGTGATCCAAAGGAAAACCGGCCCACCTCCATGATCAAGTAACATGTTGTGCTTAATAATGAGGCATGAAACACAAACATGGGTGGAGAGAATGTGCCGCAGCTCACATTAAAACATCAAGTAGGGTATGTTATTTAGAGTGAACATTTGGAAGCTGCTTTTTACCACTGGACACTGGTGGAATTCCTCAGGAGCATTGTGCAGGAGTCTCCAGTAAAAACACTGTGTGTGTGCGTGTGACCCACAGATGCATACACACACAGTGCATGGTGTAAAGTGGTAATGCATCCTGACAGATCTGTCACCAGCTGCTTAGAGTGTTGCTCAGTCGATGATGGCTACCACCACTGCGCTTTGTGTCCCACCCTGCAGCCACACAGACAAGCCTGATTTTTTACAGTTACTCTCTGCACAGAAAACTCTTTGTTTACCTACCGCAGTCTCATCATTACTATCAATGGATGTATCAATGGCATGCTGTAGGCATAAAAACGAGTCTTAATGCTCAATAAATTGCTTTAACATTCATCATGTGGGCCGCAGTACTCTGCAGTGTTGATTTAACAGAGCAATATTCTGCATTTTTCCTGGTTGGGGCACAAGGCATAAATTACCCAGCAGAAGACATGGCTTCCTCCTGTAATTGGCCGCAAGTTGTGCTTATATGACGGGACGTGTTGCAGCACAGGCTGTAACCTGAGGAAGATTCCATCTTAAAGGAGAAAAATGACTTTTACAATAACAAATGGCTCAGTATGTTACATTGTTTTGCAGTTTAAAATTTTAATCACAAAATAACCTTAAAGGGGTCATATGATGGCGATTTAAATTTTTCCTCTCTCTTTGAAGTGTTACAAGCTCTTGGTGCATAAAGAAGATCTGTAAAGTTGCAAAGACTAAAGTCTCAAATCCAAAGAGATATTCTTTATAAAAGTTAAAGGGGTCATTTGATGTTGCAAAAAAGAACATTATTTTGTGTATTTGGTGTAATGAAATGTGTTTATGCGTTTTAAGGTTAAAAAAACACATTATTTTCCACATACTGTACATTATTGTTTCTCCTCTATGCCGTGCCTTTCTGAAACAAAGGGCTTCATCACAGGCTTTCTGATTTTTACAAAGCTCATCGCTGTGAAAAGCAAGGTGTGCTGTGATTGGCCAGCTATCCAGTGCGTTGTGATTGGCCGAATACCTCAAGCATGTGACGGAAATGTTACGTCCCTTGCCATATTGTGATGCCTTGTCCCTGCCGGAGCGACGAGACAAAAACATTAAAACCCATTATAAACGAGGCATTTGTTGCATCCAGTGGGGACATAATTACGGATTATAATGACTTATACTGTCTTTTTACACGTTGCATTGCATCGCGACACGTAAACATAAAACCATGTCTTCATTTGTGATCTGAGAAATTACAAACTACAAACGCTACTCTACACTGCTCAAAACTGTGTTTGAATCATCAGTGGCAAATTCTTTAAATATAAAAAACGTACTTACAGTCTGTGAGTCAGAACAGCCGGCATTGTAGTCTACTCTACCAGGATCAGGAAACAGTCCTCCATAAAATGTGCTGCACACATCTGAATATTTGGGTTGAAGTGTTCTGGAACAGTGTTGTAAATACAACTTAACCACTGATTTCTAGTCGTGTCCTCTTTTGGAAGCTCAAACAAAGTAGTTTCGCTTTCACAACGAAACACAGTGTCACACACGGCGGGCTAGAGTGAGCGGAGGCCGGTGGGCTTGAGAATGGCGCGGCGGGCGAGCTTGCGGCAACCACATGTGACCACCCCGGGCTGGACTCCGCTTCGTCCACGTTGAAAGCCGATCCGGCGATCCACAGCGCGAAGTTGATGTATTTTCCTCAGCAACCAGCACAGCAATAATGTGTTTTTTGAACCTTAAACCGCATGAACACATTTCATTACACCAAATAATGTTCTTTTTAGCAACATCATATGACCCCTTTAATTCAACAGTGGCTTTTTGTCACTCTTTTACTTCATACTGTTTTGTAAATTGAATATTGAAAAAAGCTATTTTAGTTTGCAATAATATTTCACAATATTACAGTTTTTACTGTATTTTTCATCAAATAAATGCAGCCTTGGTGAGCATAAGAGACATTTCAAAAACATGAAAGAGTAGTGTATATAATATATATATACACTATAAAAACTATATAAAGTATAAATCTAAAATATATAAAATACTAATTATTATTAGTAGTAGTAAATGAAACAAAAATGAATAACATAAATATGCAAAATATATAATAGTATATACTGTACAGTATATATACTTTATATTTTATATAAATATTTTATATTTCTAATTCATTCAAATATATTTAAAGGAAATAATATCAAATAATATTATTTCAGTTAAATTCATATTTAGTAAACAATTATGTAAGGGGTGGAAGGACGTGTAGAACTTTTTATTTAATGACATTCTTTAGTATTGAAATATTGATATGTGCCCATCGATTCAATTTAAAGCATTCTCACAGTATGATAATTATCATTTTACTGTATGATTAATCCGTAGATGAAACTTAAATTCCAATATGATTTGCACTTTGAAGTGTCACAGAAAAAACATTAGTCTGACACCTGTAATCATAACTCTATGTATCCACTGGAATGACCGACTCATTTTTCAGACCACTACAAACACATGAAACACACTCCTCTGTTTGCTCGGGGTCTGACAGTGGGCTTTGATTGAGAGTTGGGGGTAATGTAGCAGCCAGTCTGAGCCTCTGAGAACCGTGACACTAAAACAGGCGCAGACTGTGCGCCACACAGAGAGACAGCAGCAGCATCCGTCATCACCACCATTACCCTTTGTTGTAGCCAGTCAGGTGCTGAAAGTCTGGGTTAAAGAGCATTCACCAGAGGTAGCTCTCTTCCCTTCTCCGATTTCCTTAATCCCCAAATTAATTCCCTTTTATAGAGGCTCTGTAAAGTGAAGGATATTTTTGTATCAATTACAAAGCAGTCTGTTTTACTCAAACAATCACAGAGCATTGACCTTGAGATGGGAACAACTTTTTGGCAAAGTCAGTCTGCAAGGAGATGGATTTCATGAAAGCTTCAACGTGTTTTTTTCCACAAAAAAAAAACAAAAAAAAGCTAAATATACTCTTAGCTTCTACAGTAGTCTAAAGAATCATGAAGCTAAGCTGTGTTGCTTAATATTTTTGTCGAAACTGCGATACATTTTTTTCAAGATTCATTGATGAATAGTAAGTTTAAAAGAACAGCATTTAATTGAAATAGAATTTTTTTGTGACAGTGTATACGTTTTTACTGTCACTTTTATGCATCCTTGCTAAACTATTACATATTATATATTAATGACCCCACATTTTGAAAGGTAGTGTAAAGAACAGTGATGTTCCATGTGCTAACAAACTAACTTTTTAAAATCTGAATCGCACATGCAGATCTTTTTTGTTTAAGAGTAAAACTGTGAGAAGAAACTGAAACATTTTGAAAGAACCATCTGAATGAACCAACTCAAAAAAAAAAAAAAAAGAATCAGACTTCCCAACCCTGATGCAGAATATTTACAGTGATGACAATCACAATATGTTATCGCTGAAAAACTTTTGAAATACATTTATTCTTTGTACACGGACACAGTTTGCTGAACATAAAGGCGTAAGCTGTCTGCAAGCATATAAACCACAAACACGCAAAAGGCCACCCACAAATATGTCTTTCATAACACAGTTCCCATCTCTGCTGATAAGCTCAGAGCCAAAGTAAATAAGAACTCACTTTTCCACCTGTCCAAGAACTCGAGAGTAAATAGTGCAAGTGTGCGCAAAGCAGTTGGTCAACTGCTGTGATATTCTACTTGCAACTTGAATCTGGTTGTAACTAATAATGGCAAAGTCAAGTATGTAGTCATTTGTTGGGGAATAAAACTGACGCTGTGAATATACAGAACTATATTTTCCAAATACATTCCAGAAGGACAATGATCATATTTATGGGGTACACTTAAGATTGCATTCTAACTTTTTTGGTTTTTAAATCATGCTGAAGGTAGATTTGTTACCTGTCCAGCAAGCTGAGGGAGGTCCATGACCTTTCATTCACTGAGAGTTTTATGATCTGTAAGGTTCAGCTCCCAGGAATGTTTTGATTTAGCACTTGTAATTTTATTATCAAAGGTCACATAAAAAAACTGAAGCTTTATTAGTTCTACCTAAAATCCCTTCATCATTCAAACCTCCCTAATTATACCTGCACTGACTAGCTCTCAGTTTCCCTTCGAGAAAGATGAGTCATCTCACACCAGACAAACAGTATCTTCCCCTGATGTGATGATGACTATTACATGAAATGGATTCTTGAGCTCCCGTGGCTTATTTAGTAAACAGAAGAGTGCAGATGCCTGCCACTCAGGTTAAAAGAGGGGAAAATCCTCAAGCTTCTTTTCAAGGGGAGCAGAGGCAGAGTGTCTTAGGGCCGTGTCGAAAGACATCTGATGGAACGGAAGCATTGGCAGGCTTCGTTGGCTGGTCAGATGGCACCCCATCATTCCACTCTGCAATGATCCCTAACGCAATAACCTTGACTTAGACTGCTATTTTATGCAGTGGTTGCAAAAAGTATTTCAGTGCTTAAACTATATAAATATTATTGCATTAGATTAGAAAAACCAAGTGGCATCATCAAATAAATGAGCTTTTCTCAGAACTAACATTTTTAATTTTTATGAACTTTTAACAAACTGGTTCCCGGGTAATATTATTGGAAATATTAAGTCAAGGTCACAGAGATGCCCTAGTAGAGTAATCACAAGTGCAGTTCATCACATTAACTAAGTGTGAAATGCCTAAAGTCTGACAACCAAAAAGGTTTGTTTGAATAGTATATCTACAGTATATCTATTACTTTATCTTTTAAAACCTAACAAACTTCTTTTTTGTGAATGTTTTGCACAAATAAAGAACATTTGTGCTATCTTTTATTAAAATAAATGGCAGTGTGGTTTGACATGCCGTTATCTAATGCAATGACATTCATACATTTTAAGTGTAAAGATACTTTAAGGGGCCACTTATAATCTGACAACTTGCCAAATTGCACAAAGCTGTGTTTTTATATATTTTTTTTACATTGTAGATGTGAAAATAATCACTAGTAAATAAGACAGATTCCTAGAAATGTGGAATAACTATGCAACTACAATGAAACACTGGTGGAATTCCTTGTCAAAGTGTGAAGCGTGCACTGAGAGAAACCACTTTCCTCTGCACAAAGCACTGTTTTTGGAGAGCAGAAATCAGAGGATTGATGATCCCTAGCTGAAATTCATCTCCCACATGTGGCTGGGGTTCAAAAGCACAAATAACCATGCAAACTGCTGTCTCAATGATCCGCATGTTGATTTCGAACACACCAGCTGTGCAGTACGTGGATGGTACAGTGCTTCACGTATAGTAAACAGAATGAGGAGTTACATCCTGGGAGGCAAGATGGACCCCAATCAAAATATCCAGTATTTCTTAGAAGAATACTGAAAGAAAATATCAGACTATGTGTATGTGAAATAACAGGTTAAAAAGATAATGCGTCGCCCTGGAAACAAGCGAGGAGTACTTGGCCATCATCATCACAGGCTGATCGGTCACAGCTGCACCTCATCAGGCGGCGGCTACATAAGTCACGCAAGCCCTGCCATCTAGGAGATTCCTCCATGAGACTGAACACTAACTCGCCCTCTCATTTTCCCCACAGAAAGCAGCGTGTGACTGACCAGCCCCACAGGAGCACTGCACGAACCCTCTGCACTGGGAAGACGGAAGAGAGCGCTCACGGCACCGGAGCACCTACCTGGACCTTTCTCACTAGCACCCATCACCCCAATAAATCCACCCTCCGGTATTGATTGAGATTACTTGTCGTGTGATTCTTCACCCCGTTACACTGGTGGAGAATGCAGGCAAATCAGTGAAGAATCACCGACAAGCGATCTTCTTCACCTCACCTCACCGCGTTGCGCTGCCGGACCCCCGAGTACAAGCCGCGGAGCTGCTACCCAAGCTGACCCCTCATGATGACGTAGAAGCCTTCTTACAAATGTTCAAAGCGACGGCCACCATGGAAGGATGGCAAAAGGATGACTGGGCACGGGTGCTGGCTCCCATGCTGACGGGCGAAGCGCAGCGTGCATACTTCGCTCTTCCCGCCGCCTCTGCCGATCAATGTAAGGAGGTCAAGAATGAAAACCTAGCCCGCCTGGGGTTATCCCCTATCTGTGCCGCCCAGCACTTCCACGAGTGGGAGTATAAGCCCCGTCTGCCGGCCCATGCCCAGGCCGCTGAACTCACACGACTAGCACAGCACTGGCTGCTGGAGGGGGCTCCATCGGCTGGACAGGTGGCGGAGCGCGTGGTGATTGACCGTCTCCTCCGAGCCCTTCCCCGATCCCACCGACAGGCAAGTGGGGATGAGGAACACAACCACCACCCCTGAGCTGGCGGATGCTGGGGAGCGAGCGCCACCATTTCCCCGGAGGGGGGTCCAGGACCGGAGGGGGGTCCAGGACACCCCACGACCAGCAGAAAG
>NW_015505199.1:27778-30327 GCF_001515645.1 Sinocyclocheilus grahami | reverse complement strand
CTCCTCCGAGCCCTTCCCCGATCCCACCGACAGGCAAGTGGGGATGAGGAACACAACCACCACCTCTGAGCTGGCGGATGCGGCCCTACACCGGGATGCTGGGGAGCGAGCGCCACCATTTCCCCGGAGGGGGGTCCAGGAGCGGCGCGCGCCGGAGGGCACCCCACGACCAGCAGAAAGGCTGGCAGCTCCCTCTCCGCAGGATGAGCCCATGCCAACGGAAGTCCCCGCACGTCCCGCACGGACCTGGCTGGCCGGCTGCATTGTGCAGCACGACCTGCCGGTTGGAGCTCCAGAGGTGGAAGTGAAAGTGAATGGAAAGCCATTCCGGGCCATCCTGGACTCAGGCAGTGCGGTCACTCTGGTCCAGTCGCAGATTCTTCCCCCCGAACGGAATAAAAAGCCTTCCTCCCCATAACCTGTGTCCACGGGGATACACGACAAGTTCCCGCTTGCAGGGTGACCATTTTGGCCGCTCCTGGTGCCTGGCTGGTGGAAGTCGGGGTCATGAAGGATCTTCCTGTCCCCGTGCTGATCGGGAGAGACTGGCCAGGGTTTGACCGCCTGCTGGCCACGGCTATGCAGCCTGCCAGCCCAGGAGGGGGCCGCCGAAGAAGGAGGCCCACGACAGGACCTCGTCAGCGGCCCGTGCTTCTGGCCTCGGATAGCGGGATAGAAGGTGAGTCCCCCTCCCAAAATCCTAATCTCTTCTATGATGTGTTCCAACAGGTGACGGGAGGGGCTCATTTGAGAAGGAACAGCGGGAGGACGACAGGCTGAAGCATGGATGGGCCCAGGTCCGGGCCATTGAAGGCAAGGAGGTTCAGCCTGGTCCCCACCCTCTCCCGCATTTCGTCGAGAACTTCGAGCACATTGGGATGGACCTTGTGGGGCCGTTGCCTAAGTCTGCCCGGGGACATGAACACATCCTGGAGATAGTCGACTATGCCACCCGATACCCTGAGGCAGTGCCCCTCCGAAAAGCCACCGCCAAAGCCATTGCCCAGGAACTCTTCCTGCTCTCCAGCTATGTCCTTTTCAGGATCCGCGACTGGCTTCACCCCCTTCGAGCTCCTCTTTGGCCGGCAACCCCGCGGCCTCCTGGATGTGGCGAAGGAAGCCTGGGAGCAACAGCCGGCAGCCCATCGCTCTGTCATCGAGCATGTAAAATAGATGAGGGAAAGGATCGACCGGGTCATGCCATTAGTCTGGGAACACCTGACGAAGGCGCAGCAGGCCCAACAGCGCCACTATAACCGGGCAGCCCAACCATGGGAGTTCCAGCCCGGAGACCGAGTCTTGGTCCTAGTCCCCAATGTGGCCTGCAAATTCCTGGCCACCTGGCAGGGTCCCTATATGGTGCTGGGAAAGATTGGGCCGGTGACGTGCCGGGTGCGTCAGCCAGGAAGGAGGAGAGCCGAGCCGAGCAGCTCTACCACATTAACCTCCTGAAGAAGTGGATGAGGACTAGAGACCAGCTCGCGGCCCTCGCCATCTCTGATCCCGTAGTTGTTGACGTCAACCCCCACCTCTCGGCTGCCCAGAAGAGGGAGCTGCAGCACCTGGTTGGTCAGATCTCTGATGTGTTCTCCTCTCTTCCCGTGCAGACCAATGTCCTGCAGCATGACATCCGGATGCCGCCAGGGGTCGTCGTAAGGCAATGGCCCTACCGCGTCCCTAAGGCTCGTCAGCGAGCTATTGGGGAGGAAATTCAACAGATGCTGAAGTTGGGGGTGATAGAACCATCACGCAGCCCATAGGCCAGACCCATCGTGATGGTCCCGAAACCGGACGGCACCCTCCGTTTCTGCAACGACTTCCGTCGCTATCCGAGTTCGATACCCCATGCCTCGGGTGGATGAACTGTTGGACCGGAAGGGCCCGGTATATCTCCACATTGGACCTCACCAAAGGCTACTGGCAGGTACCCCTCTGTGAGAATGCCAAACCTAAGACTGCTTTCTCTACCCCTAGTTGCCACTGGCAGTACCGGACCCTTCCTTTTGGCCTCCACGGGGCACCCACCACGTTCCAGCGGATGATGGACATCCTGTTGCGGCCCCATCAGGCTTATGCCGCGGCCTATCTGGATGACGTTGTGATCCACTCCGAGGCATGGAAAGACAACCTGGACCAGTTACGGAGGGTGCTCTCGGAGCTCCGGAGGGCTGGACTCACCACCAACCCTTGCAAATGGCACCTTGCGCTCACCGAGGCGAAGTACCTGGGTTTCCAGGTGGGACGGGGTCTCATTCGGCCGCAGGAGAAGAAGGTGGAGGCGGTACGCTCCGCTCCGAGACCCAAGACCAAGACCCAGGTACGAGCCTTTCTAGGGTTGGCGGGGTATTATCGCTGCTTTATCCCCAACTTCTCCTCTTTAGCTGCCTCCCTGACAGACTTGACCAGGAAGGGGCAGCCGGAGAAGGTACAGTGGACACCAGCAGCGGAGGAGGCCTTCCAGAGGGTGAAGGGGGCCCTCATCTCGGAGCCCGTGTGATTCTTCACCCCGTTACAACACACGCACGCACGCACACACACACACACACACA
>NW_015505199.1:13563-27225 GCF_001515645.1 Sinocyclocheilus grahami | reverse complement strand
CTGGACTCAAATGAAGGTGTAGAACCATCTCAAGGATGATCAGAAGAAATGGACAGCACCTGAGTTAAATATATGAGTGTCACAGCAAAGGGTCTGAATACTTAGGACCATGTGATATTTCAGTTTTTCTTTTTTAATAAATCTGCAAAAATGTCAACAATTCTGTGATTTTCTGTCAATATGGGGTGCTGTGTGTACATTAATGAGGAAAAAAATTTACTTAAATGATTTTAGCAAATGGCTGCAATATAACAAAGAGTTAAAAAATTTAAGGGGGTCTGAATACTTTCATAATATAAGTAAACATAAGTGAGTACACCCCTCACATTTTTGTAAATATTTTATTATATTTTTTCATGTGACAACACTGAAGAAATGACACTTTGCTACAATGTAAAGTAGTGAGTGTACAGCTTGTATAACAGTGTAAATTTGCTGTCCCCTCAAAATAACTCAACACAGCCATTAATGTCTAAACCGCTGGCCACAAAAGTGAGTACACCCTTAAGTGAAAATGTCCAAATTGGGCCCAGATTGTCAATATTTTGTGTGGCCACCATTATTTTCCAGCACTGCCTTAACCCTCTTGGGCATGGAGTTCACCAGAGCTTCACAAGTTGCCACTGAAGTCCTCTTCCACTCCTCCATGACGACATCACAGAGCTGGTGGATGTTAGAGACCTTGCACTCCTCCACCTTCCGTTTGAGGATGCCCATGCTTGGCCAATCCATCACCTTTACCCTCAGCTTCTTTAGCAAGGCAGTGTTCGTCTTGGAGGTGTGTTTGGGGTCGTTATCATGCTGGAATACTGCCCTGCGGCCCAATCTCTGAAGGGAGGGGATCATGCTCTGCTTCAGTATGTCACAGTACATGTTGGCATTCATGGTTCCCTTAATGAACTGTAGCTCCCCAGTGCCGGCAGCACTCATGCAGCCCCAGACCATGACACACCCACCACCATGCTTGACTGTAGGCAAGACACGCTTGTCTTTGTACTCAGTGTTCAAACTATACCATGGACTTTGGGGGAGCCCACTTGTTTTTTTTATAACAGGGGAGTTGTTTGTGCACTTGCGATGACTTGCAAAGATACACAACAGCTACAAGTGTATGCACTACTTGCTTTATGCAAGCACTATATAAGATAAATCACTATACAGGATTTACCCTATTATACTTTATCGACACGAATTAATAGGTGAAACAACAAACAGCCACCCACAAATAGTCAATAAACAAAGCATCAGGCTGTCTTTGAGTTCACATGAACAACGCATTTGCACCGCAGTGCCCCCACACCTTGATACTCATGACAAGAATAGCATGTATAGTCATCTTTATTGAAGTGAATTAGGTCTAAATCGCCGTCATGCATGAATGAATGATATTTTTGCAATTTTACACATAATAATCCACAATGATCACATTACACAAAACTGAAATTGCACGTCAAAATAACACATTGTCAATATTTTTTGAGACTCCCCCCCCCAAAAAATTTCACAAATCACGTTTTCAGGGGAGCCCATGTCTTATTAAGGGGAGCTAAGCTCCCCCAAGCTCCCCCGTAGTTTGCACCCTGTTTGTACTCCTCACCTGGTTGCGGCCACACACGCTTGACACCATCTGAACCAACCCACCCCTTCAACCTCTGCAGCAATGCTGGCAGCACTCATACGTCTATTTCCCAAACACAACCTCTGGATATGACGCTGAGCACGTGCACTCAACTTCTTTGGTCGACCATGGCGAGGCCTGTTCTGAACCTGTCCTGTTAAACTGCTGTATGGTCTTGGCCACCGTGCTGCAGCTCAGTTTCAGGGTCTTGGCAATCTTCTTATAGCCTACGCCATCTTTATGTAGAGCAACAATTCTTTTTTTCAGATCCTCAGAGAGTTATTTGCCATGAGGTGCCATGTTGAACTTCCAGTGATCAGTATGAGAGAGTGAGAGCGATAACACCAAATTTAACACACCTGCTCCTCATTCACACCTGAGACCTTGTAACACTAATGAGTCACATGACACCGGGGAGAGAAAATGGTTAATTGGGCCCAATTTGAAAATTTTCACTTAGGGGTGTACTCACTTTTGTGGCCAGCGGTTTAGACATTAATGGCTGTGTGTTGAGTTATTTTGAGGGGACAGCAAATTTACACTGTTATACAAGCTGTACACTCACTACTTTACATTGTTGCAAAGTGTCATTTCTTCAGTGTTGTCACATGAAAAGATATAATAAAATATTTACAAAAAGGGGGGTGTGGGTGAGGGGTGTACTCACTTCTGTGAGATACTGTATATACACTATCGGTCAAAAGTTTGGGATCAGTAAGACTTGTAATGTTTTTTTAAAGAAGTCCCTTATGCTCATCAAGGCTGCATTTATTTGATCAAAAATACAGAAAAAAACAGTAATCTTGCAAAATGTCATTAATACAATATAAAATAATGGTTTCTATTTTAATATCCTTTAAAATATTATTTATAATTATATTATTATTTATGTGATGCAAAGCTTAATTTCCATCAGCCATTACTCAAGTATAAATTGTCACATTATCCTTAAGAAATCATTCTAATATGCTGATTTATTATTAGAATTATCAATGTTGGCAACAGTTGTGCTGCCAAATATATATATTTTTGGAAACTGCGATACTTTTTTCAGGATTCTTTGATGAATAAAAAGTTAAAAAGAAGAGCATTTATTTAAAATAGAAAGCTTTTCTAACAATATAAATCTTTGCTATCACTTTTTAACAATTTAACACATCCTTGCTGAATAAAAGTTGTAATTTTTTTCAAAAAAAGAAAGAATAAAAATGTACTGACCCCAAACTTTTGAACGGTAGTATATATTGTTAGAAAAGCTTTCTATTTTAAATAAATGCTCTTCTTTTTAACTTTTTATTCATCAAAGAATCCTGAAAAAAAAGTATTACAGGTTTCAAAAAATATATAAAGCAGCACAACAGTTTCCAGCACTGATAATAAATCAGCATATTAGAATGATTTCTGAAGGATCATGTGACACTGAAGACTGGAGTAATGATGATGAAAATTCAGTGTCGCATCACAGGAATGAATTAGATTTTAATGTTGTTTTACATCCTAATAATATTTCACAATTTAAAATTTTTCCATGTTTCATTTTTTTTTTACTAAATAAATGCAGCCTTGATGAGCATAAGAAACTTCTGTAAAAACATTAAAAATAGTTCTGATCCAAAACTTTTGACTTTTGGTAGTGTATATATGTGAATATCTGATTTGATAAGATGTTTCAAAGCCACTGTAAAATGCAGATAAACACACTAAATTTTTAAAGTTAATAATAATTACTTATTATTATAAATAAAATAAAAAAATATACATTTATAATAAAATTACTTTTTTTAAATAACAATAACCTTTCTATGAAATTAATACTTTTATTCAGTAAGGAATGCATTAAACTGATTAAAAGTGAAAGTAAAGACATTTATAATGTTACAAAAGAATTATGTTTCAAATATATGCTGTTCTTTTGAACTTTCTATTCATCCAAGAATCCTTAAAAAGCACCACTATTTTCAATATTGGTGATAATAATAACAAAATAATGTTTCATTAGCACCAAATCAGTATATTTGAATGATTTCTGAAGAATCACGTGACACTGAAGATGTACTTGCCGATGACAAATCAACTTTGCCATCACAGGCATTCAATTACAATTTAAAAAACATTTTTGCTTATTGCTTTAATAGTGCACAAATAAATTAAAAAGGCTATAATTTGACATTTTAGTGCAATGATAATAAGGGTAAAATTAACTTTATTAAAATTAACACTAATGCACAATCTCTAAATCGAGACTACCTCAAGCAAGTCTAGTAATGAAGGCCTGTCCTGCTGTCTGTCACCGTGGTAGTTTTTACACACACAATGCCGTCTTTCAGGCACAGCCAACTTAGTCATTTCGAGGTGGGCAGCAACTGAGTAGTCTAAGGTTTAAACTGCTACCATTAGTGGTTTCTGGGCCAGACCTGTATTGAAGAGAGAGAGAAACCCAATCTGAACCATTAGGCTGAGAGAAAGCCTTCAAAATACATTCCGATCCATGAACAATGAGCGCACAACACTGCGATACATTCACATATTTGAGGTTTCATTAAACAATTTGCTTGCAATCGGCTGTGTTACTTGAGCTCACAGAAGCTGAATGATCAACCTCAATGGTTTGTGTGCAGGGTGTAAATGCATTTGAATGCGACGTTGAATAAAATCATGTAAGGATTTGACTGAATGACTTAATAACCCCAGAGTCTTTAAAGAGATACAGAGCTGAGCGGAGTAAGCCATGCACAGCAAGAGATAAATGAAATTAGCCAAACAACAATCTCAGAGAAAACAGGAATTGTGTAACAACCATTAACTTCCACTAGACATGTATCTCAACAATCAATTTTATGTACGTCTGGCAGGTTCACTTTACAAAGAACATTTGTCTGCTCAGTAGTCACAAACTTTCTTGGTGAATTAGCTTATGCAAGCAGGGAAGTGGACTATGATGTTTTGAAACTGACAAGGCCATGAACTTCAACTTGAAGACTTTTAAATGTTTCATAGTCATACTCATTTTCATAAGTATTTAACATGTTGTTCCACATCCTCCTCACAAATAATTGTGTTATGATTTCACAATTATTACAATAGGTTCAGTAAACATTATGCACTTTCTAATGGAAGGTGTGCGGAGTCTTTTAACACAAAAAGTGAAGTTGGTCTTCAGAGCATAGAACATGCCTTGGGCAAGCATTTTGCAAAAACCTTCGCGGAACAATAAACAAGACACCGGATCAGACAGAGTTAAAAATGTGAAACATAGATGAGTGTATCTGTGAGGTTTTGCTGATGGAAATTCCCGTAGTGGTTTGGTGAACTCTTGTTAATGTATCACCTGCAAATGAAGGCACACTAATCAGGGTATTTAAAAAAATTAAAACGTCTTAGGGGTTTTCACACAAAGATGAATAAAGACATCGCACCAAACCACTTTTATCAGTCATCATCATTAAGGAAAATTCAAAATGTTACAACTTTACAATCCTTGGCCTGAATACAAAATCAAGGGTTAATTATAGGGTTAGTTTTTATCCCTAAAAAAAAGTCATCATGTACCCTCATGCCGTTCCAAACATGTTCTTTTGGAACAAAAATAAAAAAGAAGACTTTTTGAAAATTGACTCAATGTGTTTCTGTCAATGGTGTCCAATTATGTTTGGTCTATTTTACTAATATTTTATCATATTTTCTTTCATGCTCTGCAGGAGAAAGAAAGACATAGATACATGTTTGGATCAACATGAGGGTCTGTTTTAAGTTTTTATTTTAATTTTGAATGCTTAGTATCATGATAAAACATTTTTTTTCAGTGACTTCAATTTAAAACAACTTTAATTTAAAATAAAATGATGCTTTACTTTCTGGATGAGTTCCAGTTAATTGCTATATACATAAATTAAACATACACACACACACACACACACACAATATACAGTACATAAGATAAAGCCCTATAGAATGTAGCGAATCAGCTCATGGGGAAATATGAATAATTAACCATAACTAGTTATAATTAACTATTCATATTTTAGATCCGCTGTAGATATTTAGCTGACCTCTCAGGGTCAACTGTCTTGTCAATTCCAAGAACGTTAATTTCCTGGTTAAGGGAAATAACTTTCTTACTGTACAATTCTACAAGCTTGTAACGTAAATCTGCATGATCAGTGACTTATGAGCAAACAATGAACAACGTCAAGTGTGATACAAGTAAGGTTTTATTAACTACATAAACACTTAAACTAGTCTAACATACTACATAAACACATTAAGCTGGTCTAACATACACATACACACACACACACAGTGAGGGGGAGTAAATATAACAAAAAGTTGTGTGTCTGATTGGTCCAAATGCTACAAGAATGTAATGTATGTTATGCTTTGATGCGACTATGCACGTTAGGAATGCTTTTGACATTGCATGTCAAAACACAGAGCACAGTTTGTTAGCAAACCTAGATTTCATCTTTAAAACGTTTCGAGCTGGTAAAAAAAAGACAAAATTTGATGATTTTTTTTTTTTAATCCCACTTGCTTTCTCAGGAGTTTGCAAATTATTTTTCTTATTCTGATCTGATCTCCACACCTCATGAACACGTCACAACATGAATGTGTGTCTCGCTACTGTAATGCATCAGTGAAGTTTTGTCATCTTCTCAAAAAGTGCCCAAGAGAGAATTGCTTGTTTTGGTATTGCTCACCTGACAAAAGCAACTCTATAAGGTGTGATGGAATCTTGCACGACCGCGGTGGATGAATGAGCTTATGGACTGACAGACCGCGTAAACCAGAATTCTGTCGGCTCACATCATATTCCACAGAATGCCGCTTCTCTAAACATCACGGAAGAGCAATTTTTCTCCAGCCTCTGGGGAACAGCAAAGACAACAAGGGTTAATCAAGAGCTCATTGCTAATTAATACAATTCAGCACATTTCAATAATGAAATTTCTCAATGAACAAACTAAAAAGCCTGTTCTAATGCAGGCCATGTCTTGCCTTTCTTATGTAGTGACATTTTCACTCCTGACATTTGCCTCATAATATAGTGTGCACTGACAAACGACATCAACACATTACATCAGTTCTATACAACTGAGTACAATGATAAATCAAAGACGCAAAACCAAGCCGTCCCACACATCCAACAAAGAACACAGTCCCTGTGTCTCACAACATCTCAGGACTTTAAGTGGAGATAAGAGAGCATGAATGAAAGTGTTTGTACTCAGGCAGTGCAGGCCATTGACTGGGCGAGATGAGAATCACCCTTTCCCTTATCAGAGCCCTCAAAGCGAACAGATCAGGCCGATAGGGAGGGTGCACAGCTCCACAATGCCAGAGATTGCACAAGACATAAGGGCAGTTGCAAAGACCAAATGCAAGAAGCACAGTCTCATGTAGCCACATTCCCTGTGTTTTTTGAGGTGAGACAGCAGCGCAGCTATAACAATGCAACTCCAGTCATCCAGGTAGTGTGATTCAGTTATGCGTAATATACTTAGGTTCAATAAACAAAATTCCCCAGAACAGAAAGACAGAAAATTACCATCACGGTGGTGATCTTGAATTTGCAGTTCTAAAAAACCTAAATAATTTACAGTTAATAATCATATATATATATATATACACACATACAAAAAAATCTTGACCTCAGTAGTGCCCCTGACATCCAAAAATAGGCCATTGGCAGGTCAGTGCCTGGACATCGTCCTATGTGCTTTCAGTGGTACCACTCCTAACAGGTGGTGTATTTTCCATGGCCTGCTTTGGAACACCACTTCCTGGGAACAACCCAATTTACAGAAAATAACAAAACCACAGCTCTCAAGGGACGTCCTCCAACTTCCGACCTTTCCCACAGAGATCTGAAAGGATGAGTCCGAGCGTCACACACAACTTTGCTCATGCATTTACAAGAAAAGGAGGAGTCAGTGTTTCTTCTGCTTTTGACACTTTTATGTCACTGTTGTTTTTTTTTATTAAAGTGAACAAATATCGTCTTTATTTTCTTTTTGGTGTTATCTGATCATATTAGCAAAGAGTGAAATAAATGCATATCATTTCTGTATTTACTGTGTGATGATACTAATTTTCCACAAAGATCAACAATTTTGCCTCTAATAGTACAAAAAAGTTTGATCAAAAATTTCGTTTTGTTATTGTGTCTCAATATGCTGTAACTTTGCCAAATTATGTAAAAAGTGTGAAAATGTTGTTTAATTATATTTATTTAGTTTAAAATGATATTCAATAATAATAACAACAGCAGCAAATACTTATAAAAAAATAATAAGAGAATAATAGTAAACACAACACATAGCCTAATTTGAGATGTGGTGGAAATTGGACTTTTAAGCAAGAAATTAACAAAAATGACACAATTTCCCTGTGATACATATATCCACTGTTGGACATTATTAGTTGACAAAAATAAACTAGTGAGGGGGTGAGAAGTGTGTAAAAGACCACTGTCAAAACTGCCAGTATTTAAACAAAAACACAGGTGTGAAATATTGCAGCACTTTTTGATAAACGCAAGTGCAAAAAGGCCTTGTTTAGTGTTCAAAAACGGTGATGGTAAACATTCACATTTGCACATTTGCACATTTGCTCAATATAAGATGACCTTTGAGTAAGATACAGCAGTTGTAATAAAAACTTTAGGCTAAACAATCGTAAACCGTGAAGAAACTACTTAAAAGTGTCACTTCAGGACTATAAGTTAGTTTGTTTGATAGAACATAACTGTGAGGTTCGTCTACTTAAACCACTGACTACATGAGATTGCAGGGAATCAGTATTATGCTGATTTGAGGTGATACAGTGTTCTCAAAGCACACACACACACACACACACACACACACACACACAGGGATGTTTTTACTTCTTGGTGCTCTTGGTATTGGTGGAGCTCCCTCTAGTGGCCAAGAGGACAGAGCTCTGTCAAATAAAGGCCTATCAAAATCAGAATCAGAATGAGCTTTATTCGCCAAGTGTGTGCAAATACACAAGGAATTTGTTTTTTTAGGTACATACATACATACATACATGATATTGAGAACAGAAAGAACATTTAAATAAGACTAAGGAAAATAATAATAATGGGGTATGCATCTGGAACAGAAGATTTCTGTACAGATTTGTCCATTATTTACTGTATATACAGCTGTATAAATAAAAATATGTATATGCATTTACATAATACATGAGAGAGAGAGGCAATAATTAGTTATGAATTTAATTACAAAAGGCAAGTGGTAATTTCTGTGTTAGCTGTTTAAGCTGGAGATGGCATGGGGTAAAACTGTTATTATGCCTAGATGTTATAGTACACAGAGATCTGTAACGTCTGCCCGAGGGGAGAAGTGAATAATAATAATGTGGTATACATCTGGAACAGAAGATTTACGTACAGATTTGTGCATTATTTACTGTATATACAGCTGTATAAATAAAAATATGTATATGCATTTACATAATACATGAGAGAGAGAGGCAATAATTAGTTATGAATTTAATTACAAAAGGCAAGTGGTAATTTCTGTGTTAGCTGTTTAAGCTGGAGATGGCATGGGGTAAAACTGTTATTATGCCTAGATGTTATAGTACACAGAGATCTGTAACGTCTGCCCGAGGGGAGAAGTGCAAACAGGTTGTGGCCCGGGTTAAGAGGGGTCTGTGATGATGTTATCTGCCCATTTCTTCACTCTGGAGTTGTACAAGTCCTGAAGATTGGACAGGTGCACACAGCAGTTATCCTTTCAGCTGTCCTAACAGTCCGTTGCAGTCTTCTTATATCTGATATGCTGGCTGAAGTGCACAGAACCGATTCAATAACAGCTGAGTAAAACTGTGTCATCTGCGCCTGTGGAAGGTTGAACTTTTTCAGTTGACGAAGGAAGTACCTTTTCACAATGGAGTCAATGTCACTTCAGGTCTTGTGAGATGGTGGTGCCCAGGAAACTGAATGACTCAGTTTTGAGCATGTTCAGCTCCAGGTTGTTTTGACTGCATCAGCCAGCCAGCTGCTCAACCTCTTGTCTGTAAGCAGACTCGTCACCATCCTGGATGAGACCGATGACTGTGGTGTCATCTGCAAACTTCAGCAGCTTGCTTGACAGAGGAGTCTTTAGAGGTGCAGTCATTTGTGTAGAGGGAAAAGAGCAGTGGGGAGAGCACACACCCCTGAGGAGCTCCAGTGCTGATAGTGCGGGTGTTGGATGTGAGCTTTCCCAGCCTCACTAGCTGCTGTCTGTCTGTCAGGAAGCTGGTGATCCACTGACAGATGGAGTTGGGTACAGAGAGAGAGCTGTGTCAGTTTAATCAGGAGGGTATCCGGGATGATGGTGTTGAAAGCGGAGCTGAAGTCCACAAACAGGGTCCTTGCAAAAGTCCCTAGTTTGTCCAGATGTTGGAGGATGTAGTGCAGACCCATGTTGATTGCATCTGGGTCCAGCAAGGGTCCAGTAATGTCCTTCAAGTAGGCCAACACCAGTCTCTCAAATTACTTCATGACCACAGACGTTAAAACAACAGGTATGTAGTCATTTAGCCCTGTGGTGTTTGGTTTCTTGGATACAGGGATGATGGTGGAGCATTTGAAGCAGGAGGGGAATTCACACAGCTCCAGTGATCTGTTGAAGATTAGTGTGAAGATGGATGACAGCTGGACAGCACAGGCTTTGAGGCAGGCTTTGAGGCAGGCTGGAGAGACACCGTCTGGGCCTTTGGCTTTCCTTGTCTTCTGTTTCCTGAAGACTTTGCGTACATCTTAAAGGAACACTCCACTATTTTTGAAAATAGGTTAATTTTCCAACTCCCCTAGAGTTTAAACAGTTGAGTTTAAAATAGTCCCCAGCACGCTCCCTGTGCAAGCAGGTGGTCACGTTGGTTATGTTGACGGAAGTTTTTCAGGCGCTGCATAATATCATTGCGCCTGCAGCACCCATGGTACGGCAGCAAAGTTCTTTGATTATTATGCCATAATGAGAGTATAGTTCCTAGCCATCCCAGCCTAGAAAATCACAATTTTTCATTTTCCGTCGGTCTTAGTACACGATGTAACTACAGAAGAGTCCAGTTTTAAATAGGAAAAATATAGGAAAACTTACAACTACAGAAGTGTCAAGTTTTAAATAGGAAAAATGTAGAAACTCTTTGGACATTTTTGAGCGAGATTCTAACGGTCTAATCAGATTCAATGATCTATGCTAAGCTACAGCTAAAAGTGCTACCGCCAGACCCGGAGATCGGCTGAATGGATTCGAAAATGGTAAAACTCAACTGTTTAACTCTAGGGGAGTTGGAAAATTAGCCTATTTTCAAAAATAGTGGAGTGTGCAGGCTGAGAAGCAGTAGGGGGGAAGGAGGGGGAGGGTGTTGATGGCTGTGTTGTGAGACGGTCAGAGTGGGTGTTGGGGGTGAGACCAAGCTCTTCAAACTGCAGTAAACTCATTCAAACCATCAACTAAAAGTTGATTCTCAATAGTGCTTGGGTCTTGTAGCTGGTGATAGCTTTCAGGCCCTTCCACACTAATGTAGGGTCGTTGCTTGAAAACTGTTTTTTCAGCTTTTCAGAGTAACTTCTTTTAGCTACTCTTATCTCTCTATTCAGTGTGTATTTGGCCTGTTTGTTCAAGGCTTTGTCCCCACTCCTGTAGGCATCCTCTTTGGCCTGGTGAAGCTGGTGAAGAGTTTTGCACTGAATCAAGGTTTGTCATTGTTAAATAAGTCCTGGTTGGAACACACATGTCCTCACAGAAACTGATGTAGGATGTCACAGTGTCAGTGAGCTCATCCAGATCAGTGGCTGCAGCCTCAAAAACACTTAAATCAGTGCAGTCGAAGCAGGCTTATAAATCCCACTCGGTTTCATTAGTCCATCTCTTTACGGGTCTTACTACAGGCTTAGCAGATTTAAGTTTCTACTTGTAGGCTGGTAGAAGATTAACCAAACAGTGATCAGAGAGTCCCAGAGCCACTCAGGGGACAGGTATGCATCCTTTAAAACTGTGTAGCAATGGTCCAGTATATTGCTGTCTCTGGTGTGGCATGTGATGTGCTGTCTGTATTTAGGCAGTTCGCTGGTGAGATTAGCTTTATTAAATCAGCGAGAATGATAATGAAAGAGTCCAGGTAACGCTGCTCTGTGTGTGTGATCTGATCAGCCAGCTGTTCTAGTTATGCACTCACAAACGAATAAAACAAATAAAAAGGCTTACAGTTATTAAAGAAAGCTTCCAAATTTGGGCAGGATACACTGCAGGACACACAATTAATCCCTTTATTATCCATGAATGTACTGTTTTTACTGTAGACCACTTATTATTATTCAGATTTTTTAATGGATCATTTTAATTTCCTATAGGCCTACAGTATTTTTTTTAATTATCCGCATTTATTTTATTTTAATTGATTTTATTTTGAGAACCAAAGCAGTGAATGATTACTGGACAGTATGAAGTCCCGGGAACGTTCCAATCATTGACAGTTACAGCATGGTTTCTAGTCATCAGTCTAACAAACACACATATTATCGCACAGATGTGGTGGGGGTGGGTCAGTATATGACATATGAATATACACACATCCATCAATCAATCTGATACTTTATGATTGAAAACATTTTCATTATAGTATGGAAAACACAAACAAGCATGCCACTATTTGTCTACAAGTTGTGTTTGTCCATAAACCAATGCCTGTTTCACATACAGATATTCAGAGTTGTTTACAATGTAAACGAGGGTGGAACTCCTTATATAGGCATTTCTCCCGGAAGAACGTGCCCGCGCACGCATCGACCAGCGCAAGAGTGCCCATCAACGCGCTTCATCCAGCGGAAGCGCTGCACGGGACTTGCTCGGGAAGAATGTTTCCAATCCAAAGAAGTGTGTTTTTGGTTGTAAGGGAAAGATAACTTTGTTCAGCTTCCTAAAGAACCCAGCGTTATGGAAACAGTAGATACAGTTTGTTTTTACAGAGCAGCAACCGAGTTTCACAAGTGTGTTTGTTGACGAATGTTTTATAAACAAGGCCCAGTTCGAGCTGGATTTGCACATTGTTTGATACTGAAAGATGGAGTGGTCCCAGCTATAAAAGATCCCGGTCATGATTCAGAAGTGCAGACGGTAAGTGAAACGGCATCAAATGTCTGCTTTGTTGGCATTCGGTGTCCAAGTGCTCATCACTCTTTAGCTCCGCCCACGGCACGCCTCCAGGAGCTCGTCTTTTTCCGGAGAGAATTGCAAAGATGTATCTTTCTTTTATAAATATGATAAAACTAAAGACTTTTTGGAGATATGAAGGATGCAGTACTACTCTATAGGTACTCAAGATTAACATGAGATTGGGTGAAACTGTGTGTGTTATGCCCCTTTAATGAGCAATTGCAAGTGTAGGGATCAGGGGTCACATGTTTTAGGGATTGTTACGACCAGATTTGACTGTGAAGGATGCTCAAAGACAAAGCAAATCAATTTCAGAGCTCTCTGAGTGCAAATAAAGTTTTCTAAACAAAGATGATAAGACACTTCTCTTCTCTTCTCTTCTTGACATTACGAATATAAAATATTGTAAACTGCAGTATCATTCTTTTTGTTTCATGCCACTGGTTGAAAGCACAAACCATCTATTACTGAATGAAGAGAGCTGACACATTGTTTGCATTGATATTTGTGTGACAGATTTAAATGGTTGAGCCTGTGATGATATAAATAAGCCCTTGAATTTATTTAGCTTGGACAATGTCCCAAAAAAAGAAAAAGAAAAGCACCTTTATAGTTCATGCTTCATATTTACAATTATTTCACTGAATAGGGATCAAAGGAAGCCATGCTGAAGCTGTTTGCATCACTTCTGCAATATGAAAGCCCTTAGTTCCCATTCAGTCAGTCACGTTCAACGTTACGTCAGTGACTGACGAATTGGGATCTCGCCCGAGAGCCCAATCACCTTCGAGTGTTAACTAAACAAGCCAATGACAGTTGGCGTGCGTGCTTCGCCACGCGCACCCCGCCCCGCAGCGCGGGTATAAAAGGAGAGCG
>NW_015505199.1:3488-10418 GCF_001515645.1 Sinocyclocheilus grahami | reverse complement strand
CTCAGGGGACAGGTATGCATCCTTTAAAACTGTGTAGCAATGGTCCAGTATATTGCTGTCTCTGGTGTGGCATGTGATGTGCTGTCTGTATTTAGGCAGTTCGCTGGTGAGATTAGCTTTATTAAATCAGCGAGAATGATAATGAAAGAGTCCAGGTAACGCTGCTCTGTGTGTGTGATCTGATCAGCCAGCTGTTCTAGTTATGCACTCACAAACGAATAAAACAAATAAAAAGGCTTACAGTTATTAAAGAAAGCTTCCAAATTTGGGCAGGATACACTGCAGGACACACAATTAATCCCTTTATTATCCATGAATGTACTGTTTTTACTGTAGACCACTTATTATTATTCAGATTTTTTAATGGATCATTTTAATTTCCTATAGGCCTTTTTTTAATTTTTTAATTATCCGCATTTATTTTATTTTAATTGATTTTATTTTGAGAACCAAAGCAGTGAATGATTACATGAAGTCCCGAAGTCCCGGGAACGTTCCAATCATTGACAGTTACAGCATGGTTTCTAGTCATCAGTCTAACAAACACACATATTATCGCACAGATGTGGTGGGGGTGGGTCAGTATATGACATATGAATATACACACATCCATCAATCAATCTGATACTTTATGATTGAAAACATTTTCATTATAGTATGGAAAACACAAACAAGCATGCCACTATTTGTCTACAAGTTGTGTTTGTCCATAAACCAATGCCTGTTTCACATACAGATATTCAGAGTTGTTTACAATGTAAACGAGGGTGGAACTCCTTATATAGGCATTTCTCCCGGAAGAACGTGCCCGCGCACGCATCGACCAGCGCAAGAGTGCCCATCAACGCGCTTCATCCAGCGGAAGCGCTGCACGGGACTTGCTCGGGAAGAATGTTTCCAATCCAAAGAAGTGTGTTTTTGGTTGTAAGGGAAAGATAACTTTGTTCAGCTTCCTAAAGAACCCAGCGTTATGGAAACAGTAGATACAGTTTGTTTTTACAGAGCAGCAACCGAGTTTCACAAGTGTGTTTGTTGACGAATGTTTTATAAACAAGGCCCAGTTCGAGCTGGATTTGCACATTGTTTGATACTGAAAGATGGAGTGGTCCCAGCTATAAAAGATCCCGGTCATGATTCAGAAGTGCAGACGGTAAGTGAAACGGCATCAAATGTCTGCTTTGTTGGCATTCGGTGTCCAAGTGCTCATCACTCTTTAGCTCCGCCCACGGCACGCCTCCAGGAGCTCGTCTTTTTCCGGAGAGAATTGCAAAGATGTATCTTTCTTTTATAAATATGATAAAACTAAAGACTTTTTGGAGATATGAAGGATGCAGTACTACTCTATAGGTACTCAAGATTAACATGAGATTGGGTGAAACTGTGTGTGTTATGCCCCTTTAATGAGCAATTGCAAGTGTAGGGATCAGGGGTCACATGTTTTAGGGATTGTTACGACCAGATTTGACTGTGAAGGATGCTCAAAGACAAAGCAAATCAATTTCAGAGCTCTCTGAGTGCAAATAAAGTTTTCTAAACAAAGATGATAAGACACTTCTCTTCTCTTCTCTTCTTGACATTACGAATATAAAATATTGTAAACTGCAGTATCATTCTTTTTGTTTCATGCCACTGGTTGAAAGCACAAACCATCTATTACTGAATGAAGAGAGCTGACACATTGTTTGCATTGATATTTGTGTGACAGATTTAAATGGTTGAGCCTGTGATGATATAAATAAGCCCTTGAATTTATTTAGCTTGGACAATGTCCCAAAAAAAGAAAAAGAAAAGCACCTTTATAGTTCATGCTTCATATTTACAATTATTTCACTGAATAGGGATCAAAGGAAGCCATGCTGAAGCTGTTTGCATCACTTCTGCAATATGAAAGCACTGACGTAACGTCTCCGTTCCCTCCTTCAGGGAACGAGGGTTACACAAGTAACCTAGACGTTACTCTTGGGCATTCTGCTTAGCACAAGTTCATTAATAAAACTGCATTAAGTACACAGAGAATGCAATCAAGCCAAACATATTAAAAAGTAAAAGCCGAAGGGCTTTTGTTTTTTTTTTTCACATTGTCTACCTCAGATAAAGAAATCGGTTCCAAATACATGAGCATTTTTTGAGTTGAGCCAATAGCACAATGCTCTGTATTATGAATTGAACATAAGTAAATTGCAATTATTGAACCCAACAAAGGATATTTTTATATGTCTAATGAAGCCCCTAATGTTAAAGAAGTTAAATGATACTCATTTCCTAAAGTGGTAAAAATACATTAGGCCTTGCATTAAAAAGAGATCTTTGAAGCCAGTGAAGCGCTCTCTATCATTATTATTCGGTTGTATTGTGACACTGATGAGGAAATACAATGTTTTATGTCTTAAAAGTTTGGTGACTTTTTAAAATAGGACATATTAGAGTAATTTGGAGATTGTTTTCACATTTCACTACAATTTACTATTATTTTACCCCAACAATTCAGACTAAATAAATTATATTTCCATGTGCAATAAGTGGTGATGCATTTACTCAAGGATGCTTTCAGCTTTAAGATTTGAGTGAGACACAATTTTTCTCACTTAATTAAAGATGGAATAGTTGAGAGAACGGGAATGGAATGTGGGTATAATGATGATCCATCAAACATGGAAAAAGATAATCATTATTCACAAGAGTATTTGTGCATAGAAAAACATTAGATATGAAAGGAAAATTGTTAAGATGATTTGCTGTCGGAAAACTTTTTGAGATGCATTCCATAAAGCTGAAAAAATGTAAAATGAAAGTAGTAATGTTCCGGGTGTGTGTTCACGGTGTGTGTGTATTTGGATGGGATAAATGCAGAGGACAAGTTCTGATTATGGGACACCTTACTTGGCCACACATCACTTCACTTCACTTCACGGTTATAGATAGGTTTTCCCTCTTTCGTGGTGCCTACTTATGCAAAAATATTATAGCAAAACATTATATTTAACAGACCTGGTGGTAAAACTTATTCAGAGGTCAGTCATTTTTATTATTCAGTTATTTCATACATATTAACTTATTGCAGTTTACATCATTAAAAAAAAGATCTCTTTTAAAGACCTGTATGCATTAAAAAAGACAATTGTGATGTTATATTTTTTGCCCTTATTTTGGTTTTAAAAAGTTATAAAAATTATTAATTGAAAATAAATAAAAAGAGAGAACGGATAAGAGTGTACATGTGCATGGAAATCAAAGTAACCTCTCAGAAGATATTAAAATACAAAAAAATCTATAATACATTTTTGTTCTCACAGATTCAGCGATGATGATTCAAAGCCCACCCAATGACTGATTAAATGACAAGCCTTCAGTACACCAGCAGAATATTAAGCTATATTAGGTTGCACTGAAGCCTCATTTCTGAACCGTATTCTGTGAACTGATGCATTGACCTGTGGGATCACGGTCAGGTGAGGAACTGCTGTGGACCACCAAGATGCCGCTGGATGTATTAGCTAAAGCAGGGATGCAGCTAGGTGGATTAATTCCAAGTCTTTTGTGGAATAACTCGGATTCAGACCTCCAGTAAAACATTTAGCCAAAATTATCAAAAGAGCAGTTTAGCATTTTAGCTTAAGCATGCTTGAATTTAATTTACAGTTAAAAGTGTCAATCACATTTTTTATAGAGGCATTGTCTGTTTGTTTACTTTTGAATGTGCATAAGCTGGACCTGCCTTAAAAATATTTTTTGAAACGATTTATGATATCATTCTTGTCAGTTTTTATTCCTGATGTGAAATATTCTGTACTGTGTGTCACCTGTCTTGATGTCTGTAAACATCTTTCTCGCTTTATTTTGATGGGTGAAGGAATGGATTGTGAAATATCTATGATGCTTAAACGTATGTTACTCATGACACCTACATGCCAGCTGGATAGAACAGATAAGGAAAATCAACCAATATAGGCATTATGATAATTTATTTCACACTGCTCATGCCTCAATCCTGCTCCAATTTACATATAATCTCAGATCAGTTGAACTTCCGCAGTGGATAAATGAAACGCCTGATATTTGATTCCAGAACTGCACCTGACAAATCCACACACACATACAGCGGCTCAAATGAAGGAGCTCCATTTATTAATGTTTCCTCATGAGCAAATACCTCTTAAATTGTCTCTCACTCTCCTACAGACCACACAACATTTACTGCCATTCACGCCTCACCACAACAATTTGTGCAAAATTGTACACTTTTGGCCAACACAAGTAATGTTAAACAAATCTTAATGACCAAAAATTTAATATTTAGCTTTGTCTCACATTTGGGAGCTGGGAAGGATAGCTTTGTTTTTGTTAGAGCATAATGGGAAAGACAATTAGATAAGTAAATAATCTTTGTTGTCAAGTTGTCCAAATGAAGTCCTTAGCGACGCATATAACTAATGATAATACATTTTTTATATATTTACGGTAGGAAATTTACAAAATATCTTTATGGAATATGATCTTTACTTAATATTCTAATGATTTTTAGCATAAAAGAAAAATGACCAAGGTCCCACACACACACACACAGTGGATATAGAAAAGAATTACCCCCCTTTAAAAGAATCACATTGCGTTGCTTTGCAGCCTAAAATGAAGATGGACAGAGTTTTTGTTTTGTCCAGCTATAATTACACAGTGCAATTAGTGCAACATGTTGTGTCTTGAGTGAGTCTCTTTTTTTATTTAATATGGCACACTGCAAATGGTTTTGACAGCAGATAAACGGTTTCCATTGTGTAATAGGCTTTTCTAGTCAGAATAACATCTTGTATCTCTTTAAAAAAAAAAAAAAAAACAGGCTTGTGTAAATTAGGGGATTTTTTTTGTTGTTGCTCTGCTATGGCCCTCTCCAAGAATAATATGTCACTACCTCCACTGAAATTGGTGTAATTATATCCATTACAAAGAGATAAAAATCAAATAGGAGCTCTGACTCACTGTTTGTATCTGATACCATTTGACTTACTCTAGCTGTATTTCAGATGAATTATTATGGATTATTGCAAAACACAAAGGTATGCTTGAAAGAAATATTGTGTAACAAATAAATGCTTTGTGGGGAAGATCAAACAGATTATCCCTGTTTAATTAAAACAACAACAAACAAATGGATTATTCTCACGCATAGGGTTTACTGGTGTTGCTATGCTAAACATAGATAAAAACCATATATCAAAGCTCTCTAGACAAACAAAATAACCCAAATGACTACCCTTTATATCAAAAGCTGACATATCTTTGTTTTTATTACAATTTTTGATCCTAGAAGATATTGACACCCTACAGTATAGGTCAAAGATTTGAACCTCTGTGCTTTCTGCTGTTTATACACAGGCACTGTATTTTTGCTCATGCTGGAATGGAAAATGTGAGCATATAGTATTTGATGGGCTGATACTAAAACAGGTTACGCAAGTGTGTTGTGCAAGTGAACATTCCTTTAACGGCCACAAGATAGTAATTAAATAAACATACTGCCCTTTAAAGCAAATCTCTCTCTCTCTTTATGATCCGAGCATTATTATAATTTCATTTTAGTGGATTTAGAGAAGTCAACATTCAAGATAAGTGTAAGACATCTTGTCATTTTAAAACTTTCCTTCAAAACAAAGAAAACATTTGTTTAAATCATTTAATTATGGCTGTCTATAGGACACTGATGGATTCAGATATATATAAAGAGTTTAAACAGTTTATATGTATGTTTTTGGTGTATTTTCTGGCCACATGTTTCCCCCAGAAGCTTTTCTGAGCAGAACGTGCATTAACTTTTTATTTTTATTTTATTAATTTATATTTTGATTAGTAACAAAGTGTAATATAAAACAGGGAAAGGACAGTTATTGGTGGTGATTTTTGAGTGACTCTTTATGCACGTTACATCAATACACCAGTAGGTGGCGACAAGTGAGATGAGTGAATCAGTGAATCATTTACTCAAATGATTCATTCACAATCCTCATTCATTCAGGAAAGAAACAAGTGTATTAATGAATGACTCATTGAATAGTCATACAACAATTCTTTTAGCCATGAACAATAAGCAATTTCATTTTCATTCTTTCTATTTATTACTTAGGACTATAAGGAAATGGCAGAAATAAGAAGAGTAGCCTACTGTCACTATGTTACTCCGAATTTAGCCACTGATACATTTAAAAAGCCTAAGTGATGTATGCCTGAATGAGTCATTGATTCATTCACTTAACTGATTCATTCAAAAATGTTTAATTTAGGAACTAAATAAGAAATCTCTTTCTCGCTAATATGGCATTTACAAGTCACAAAGTTTCCCAAAAAATAATATATTTGTTCGGTTTGTGTATTTGTTTGTTGCAGATTCCAACATTCTGCATGTTTTGTCATCACTACCACACAGACTTATTGATGAAAGTGGACATAAATGGATAATGTTCTGACATTTGTCGGCCAAACTACCTGCCGATGTCAGTGCCAACAGCCAACGCAATAAAGAATCATGCTTTAATGCTGACCTGAGGAGCACTGGAAGGTCTTCTGAGGGGAACCGATGTCTAACTCCAAGGCATTTGAAGTCCAATGCTTAGTATGAATCTGGAGTGACCAGGCACTGTTGAAAGCCTTCGATTTGACCCAGCTCACCACGCACAGGTAATGATCTTGCCTTTTATCTTCAGATATCCGTTTTTGGATTAAAGAGTGGCTGGGTGTGAGTAGGCCTACCAGCTTACATGCTCTCACACAGAAACCGCCTTTGTGCAATTCAATTTAATTTAATTACTACCTCTTTAAGTTCATATTGACTGAGCTCAGATGGTTTACTAGTTTCATTGATTGGAGGCAAGGATTGAGAAGAGTAAGCTTCAAATTTGAAAAGAACTAAATTGTGAAGCTGAAGGCACACAGATTAAAGAT
>NW_015505199.1:2314-3153 GCF_001515645.1 Sinocyclocheilus grahami | reverse complement strand
AAAAAGATAATGGACAGAGTGTCAGTTTGCCTTAGTTGTTCGGTGGGGATTTATGACTCTTTTTGCATCGTTATAGTTACCAGTAGGTAAAGACAAACAACTTTATGAGTCTTACGAGACCATTTAATCAGATTCGTTCAAAAAGCTGGCTGAATTCGGAATAGCATACTAGTATACTACTGTTATATAAATATATGGCAGAAATAGTAAATAATGGCAGTATATGCTATTCTGAATTCAAATGAATTACTGTATTAAATCATCATTAAATCAGTCACTCAACTGATTCATTTGAAAACGCTTACATTTTAGAAGTTTAATAACAAAATAAGTGACTTTGTTTATGAGTGAATCTTTGATTCATTCAGTCAAATAATTTGTTCAAAAAAGCTGAAACGAGAAGCCTATGTCTAGCTAAAATGGTATTCAGAACTCTTTCCAATCAAAACATTTCAGTAAAAGAAATTTGCTGGGTTTCAAAATATAAAAAAATGTTTACTTATTTCAAACTTCAGACAAACTGTAATGAAGTAGACCTGTGTACTTGGGGAAAATACTTACTACATCCACTGAAATTGGGGTCATTTGTTTTAAGCTTTTACCAAAAATAAATAAATAAATAATAAATATAATAAAAAATAAATTTCACTTGCCTACACGGTTATTATATAGTTAAATAAAACTAAAACTATTAAACCATTGTGTTAATTGAAATAAAGCTGGAAAAATAAATATAAAATTGGATGAAAAACTTAAATTAAACAAAAAATGTTTATATAAAAAATCTCTCTCTCTCTCTATATACGTATATATACTGTATATATATATATATATATAGA
>NW_015505199.1:0-1111 GCF_001515645.1 Sinocyclocheilus grahami | reverse complement strand
TCTCAATAGCAATTGCGATACGCTTACTTCCTGGACATAGTGGGGTTTTTTTTTGTTTGTTTGTTTGATTTTTTAAACCAGGCTGGTTTCAATGTGATTTACGGTGTGCTGTTGAGCTGACGAATCATATCATTCATCCCACTTAGCCGATAGCAGCCAGAGGTTATCTGTAGGGATGTACGACATACACGACCATGCTGCCGGCTTTGAACAATGCACACCCTTTTCCGATACCTACACAATGAAAGGCAGGGTTGAGCGGCCTCCAGGGTGTGACAGAAAATGATAGTGCTAAGGTCTGATGAGAATTTGCGATGGAAAGCACAATGAGAGGGTTAAAGAGCAAAGCACCTAGACTCTGCAGGCTTTTGCAAAAGCTGAAAACAGCCCACCTTTCCAATATAAATGACAACACATAGTACAGAGTTGTTTTTGGTCTTTATGCAATTTCCTGACAGTGAAATGCTGTTTGCAACTCATTTTACTTTTGTAATATGATGTAGTTCTGAATGAAACAGAACATTTAATGAGAAAATATGGGGAACGGCAGTTTTTATTCATTGGTATTTGTTCAGATTGTGCAAAGTGGCTTTTTTTTGTTTAAAAACATTATAAAAACATTTTTAAAAAGTAACTATGACTTATCTCGCAATTCAAAGTTTTTTTTTTCTCACAATTCTGACTTTTTTCTCAAAATTACAAGATATAAATTCAGAATTGTGATTTTCCCACAGTTCTGTTTATGCCTTTTTTTTCTCAGAATTCTTATTTTACATCTAACAATTTTGTTTTCGTATTGTTCACAAACTAAAAAATAAAAAGGTAACTGATTTTGTCACAGTTGACTTTTTTCTCACGATTGCAAGTTTATCTTTTTCAATTCTGTGTTTATATCTTGCAATTCAGATTTTATATAACACAATTCTGAGAAGAAATGTCAGAATTGTGAGATATAAACTCGCAATTGAGAGAATTAAAAAGTCAGAATTGTGAGATAAAAAGTCGGTTTACTTTTTTACTCAGAATTGCGAGAAGAAAAGTCAGAATTGTGAGATATACAGAATTTACCTTTTTATCCGTTTTTTATTATGTGGCAAAAAAAATTTAATGT
>NW_015505198.1:3102943-3109528 GCF_001515645.1 Sinocyclocheilus grahami | reverse complement strand
GTTTTTATTCACAATTTGTACAGTGTCCCAACGTTTTTTGGAATCAGGTTTGTATTTGAAATAGAAATATTTAAAAACCCCTACTGTCACTTTTCATCAATTTAATACGTCCTTACTCAATAAAACAGTTCTAAAGTATTCAAAAAATATTTATATTCACTTCAGATCAGTGCAGAGGAAATCAAGGACAACAGAGTAGTGAATTTTGAGATGGAGGCCAGAAAACTGGACAAAAAGGTAAGACATGAGATGTGAGTTTGTGACTTTGCTTTACTTTTAAACTGTAAAATGCATTCAGTGTCTAAATTTGGGTTTCCTTGCAGGATTTCTTTGGAAAATCAGACCCCTACCTGGAATTTTACAGGCAGACGGAAACAGGCTGGCAGCTTGCTCTGAGAACTGAGGTGCATTGTGTGTTGTGTGTTGTGTGTTGTGTGTTTGTTTAGATGTGGAGTATTAACTCTCTGAATGGTTGTTGTTAATGTTTATTGTGAATGTTAATGGTTATCTTTCATACCAGGTGGTGAAGAATAACTTGAATCCTTGCTGGAAGCCTTTTAAAATCCCTCTACGGTCTCTCTGTGCAGGAGACATGCAGAAACCAATCAAGGTAGAGTCTGTGTTCACTGGCTGATATAAAAGTTATTTTATAACATTAAAAAGCTCTCTGTTGCTAACACAAGTGTCATATAAAAGGCTGGCCTCATGGATTAACAATCTGTAATTGTTCTGACTTGACTGTGGAGATGCTGTAAAACTCTGGCTTTGCTTTGGTTTGTCAGTCAGAGGGTGTTTGGTGGCTTACAATCAGTGTTCATGACTTTTGTGATTTTTCTTGCAAAAGCATCTTAAAGGGAGACTGACTGTCGGGGAAAGAGCAGGTATTTTTCATCAGAACGGCTGTTTCGTTTGTAAATGTGTGTGTCACTGAATAGCTGCTGGTTTGTCCTTCATAGATCAGTATAGTGCTATTCTGTCCAACTGTTGTTTCCTGAATTAGGTCATTTTCAACCCTTTTCATGTGTTGAAGTCTTTGGCTAGTAGGGTCATTCTCAGGAAACAGTGGCATTTGTATCTGTGCATTTTAAAACCTTACAATTTGAAAGGTTAAATCTGAACTTTAAAGAAACCATAACTAAATAGTTACAAAAATTGTTATAAAAGTAATGAATGAAAGGTGAATTAATAAGGCTAAAGGTCAAATAATGTTGTTGAACACAAACTGGGGGGACTTTCTGTTAAACCCCATTATTTTGGATAAAGCATTGTGGGGAAAAACATGTAGCTTATATAAGCAGTAAAAACATGATGTAAATGTATAGCATAAACATTATATAACATATATAAATTATGTTATTAAATTAATAATTGTAATTTTTAAATTGAATATAATTCATTGCAATTAAATACATGTTTTTTACTTATAAAATTATATATATTTGTATTTATTTTGTATTACATATTAAACAGTTACTGTAAATCAAATAAATACCTAAGTTCAGAATACTGTTAATGAATACTATGTAATGGAGTACAAATGAAAATTTAAATTGTACATGATTTATGGTAATTATTTAAATGTTTTATTTTACATGAAAAATATTTTTATTTCTTTTGCATTACATATTAACTAGAGTTGCTGTAAATCAAATAATATAACTTTACAGAATACTATTAGCTACTGTATTTCAGTAGGAAGTCATGGAGTACAAATGAAAAATTTAAGTTTTATATAATAAATTGTAATTTTTTAAATGTTTTATTTTATTTGAAAAATTTGAGATATTTTTATTTTCTTCTGCATTACAATTGCGAGTTAAAGTTTAATTTTGGGGGGGGGGCTGATATGTTTTCAGAATTCTGACTTTATAACACGCAATTGCAAGTTTATATCTCGCAATTCTGACGAGTTTATATCTCGCAATTCTGACTTTATAACACGCAATTACGAGTTTATATCACGCAATTCTGACGAGTTTATATCTCGCAATTCTGACTTTATAACACGCAATTACGAGTTTATATCACGCAATTCGGAGAAAAAAAAAGTCAATTGTGAGTTTGTATCACGCAATTATGAGAAAAAAAGTCAGAATTTTGAGATAAAAAGTCGCAATTAACTTTTTTCATTTTTTTATTCAGTGGGGGAAACGGGCTTCCAATTATATCTAACCTTATGAAATGTGGGCAGTGGAAAGTGGCAGGGCATCCAACATCTTTCATCTATTCATTCAGAGATATCCTGTTTGGTGTGCTGTTCTGGTGGTGTCTTACTAATTTTTGAATGAAGAGACCAATAGACCTGTGCTATGGTTCTTCATTTGATGGACTTTTTGCATGACCTCTCTAAATCTTAGGGTTAGGGTTAGGGTTAGTCTTTTACCCTCTAATCTCATTCACTTCAGATCACTTCATGCTGTATTTTCAACCCTCTTTAGATTGAATGTTACGATTATGACAACGATGGATCTCATGATTTGATAGGGATTTTTGAGACCAATATGATGCGTCTGCAAGAGGCATCCCGCAGCGCTCCAGTGAGATGATCCTCAACGCAATTTTGATTTCATTACCTGATGAATGTCTGAATGTTTCTGAACTAAGGAAGCTGATTTTTGTCCTGCAGGCAGAGTTTGAGTGCATAAACAGCAAAAAGAAACAGAAGAAGAAAAATTATAAGAACTCTGGAGTCGTGAGTGTGAAGGTTTGTCAGGTACTGTGTCACATAAACACACTCGTCTGGTTTTATTCTCAACATTCAATATTAAACCCAATGCAAATATTTCTAGACATGATTGTGTTTGCTGTCTCAGATTACCAGGGAATACACCTTTTTGGACTACATCATGGGAGGCTGCGAGATAAATTTCACTGTAAGTCATTAACTTTTTTTTTTCACAAAAATATAGGGAGCCCTTTTACATTAGCCTACTATAATGTTACAATTAACAACAGAGACCAAACTTATATTCAATTACTGTTTATTTTTAACTATAATAACCAACATTCAAATTCAAAATTTGTAGCCTTTGCAAACATGTAAATTGCATGTAATGCCGTTTTTTAAGTAACTTCTAAATGATACAATTACTATTTGTTGTTGAAATATAATCATTTACAGTGACGGTCATAATTTTGTTTCATAAAAGGTTTATTTAAACACATTAAATAATTAAGACATCACTAACAGGTAACAAGTCAAATATAATTAAGTATATAGTCGTAACATTTCTCAAAATATTCTTCTCTAGACTTCATGTCTCTATTTGTTTGGTTATTATAATAATATTGCATGTATTATGTATCTATAAAATAAATAAATTCCTTCATGTTGGAGCAATATTTTAAATTAAATATAAAAAAAATTCTAAATTTTTTATTCTAAATGTTATAATATAAATAAAAAAATACTCTTTTTATAAAAATAAATCATACTAAATAAATACAATATACAATTTACAATATAAGTAATAATTGTTTTATTTATTATCTTTTTATTTATTTGTTTAATTTAGTATAGATAAATAGTAGTAATATTTTATAATATATATTTCAAAAGCTATATCAGTGTATTATTATAAAAACAATAATTATAGCCAATAATAAATACATATTTATGTTTTAATATAAATTATTTTTATATTATTATTATTATTTAGGATTATATTTGTATATATTATGTCTCAGAATTAATTTATGTTGGAACAATATTTTATAATATATATTATATGATTTCTAAAAACAATAATACTACAATTTTTTTTTTGATTTTAGTGTAAATGAAATATTTATCTTTTATTTTAGTTATGATATATAAAAAGACAGACATACTCACATAGAATTATACTGCATATATTATGTCTATGAATTATATTACTTCATGTTGAAGCATGGTTACTCGTGTCATATCCATGTGCTTCACATCTTTCTTCCAGGTGGGCATAGACTTCACAGGGTCAAATGGTGACCCCAGGTCACCTGATTCTTTACATTACATCAGTCCTCAAGGTGTGAATGAATATCTCTCAGCCATCTGGTCAGTTGGCCTCGTGGTCCAGGACTATGACAGGTACAAGGACACTAGCAATATATTTATTCATCAGACTATCAATTAATAGCCATTTTGGATTCTATTATTTTGCTTTGCTGCATACTGTAGTATTTTTACAGCCATTTTGAAGAAAATTGGTGTATCATGGAGTATCATTCATGTTTGTTTATGTGTTTATTTTCATTGATATAAACATATATGAGGCCTATATGTTTATTTTAAACATTTTATTTGCATAAAAAAAGAAAAAAGGTAGAGGTAAAAAAATTAGGGATGGGGATTGCAGTTATCGATTTAGTTATTACATAACACAATCAAACAAAAAATGAGGTAACAAATTTCATAATTGTATTATATTTTTTTAAATACTACTGTATCTTTTAACTAAAAGATGTGAAAAAGCAATCAGTATCCATTAGTTTCCGTCACACGGATGAAAAGTGATTGATTCACTAAGAACCTGCTCATGGGAGTCATTTATTTGGATTACACTGGTCACACTTTATGTTTTTTAAATCACTTAAAAATAACCAACTCATAAGAGTAATTTGTTCAAGAATCATTTGGATTATGCTGGTCACGCTGTAAGTTTTTGATTCATTTAAAAATAACCAGCAGATAAGAGTCATTTGTTCAGGAGTCATTTGGATTACTCTGGTCACGCTGTATGTTTTTGATTCACTAAAAGTGACCAGCTCATAAGAGTCATTTGTTCTGGAATCGGAGTCCACCTGTCTTTTTAAGTGGGAGAACTTGCACAATTGGTGGCTGACTAAATACTTTTTTGCCCCACTGTATATATATATATATATATATATATATATATAACTTTTGGAAATGTTCCACCCCATAGCAACCATTCTTGCAAAAAGTATCACGGTCTGAATGAATGAAATTTCGTTTTTTTAAGGGTAGCATAGATATAATTGTGTATTACATAACACAATCAAACAAAAAATGAGGTAACAAATTTCATAATTGTATTATATTTTTTTAAATACTACTGTATCTTTTAACTAAAAGATGTGAAAAAGCAATCAGTATCCATTAGTTTCCGTCACACGGATAAAAAGTGATTGATTCACTAAGAACCTGCTCATGGGAGTCATTTATTTGGATTACACTGGTCACACTTTATGTTTTTTAAATCACTTAAAAATAACCAACTCATAAGAGTAATTTGTTCAAGAATCATTTGGATTATGCTGGTCATGCTGTAAGTTTTTGATTCATTTAAAAATAACCAGCAGATAAGAGTCATTTGTTCAGGAGTCATTTGGATTACTCTGGTCACGCTGTATGTTTTTGATTCACTAAAAGTGACCAGCTCATAAGAGTCATTTGTTCTGGAATCGGAGTCCACCTGTTCTGTATGATTCGCGCTATAGATTCGGTAGCGGTGTTAACTGTGTTCAGTACGCATCTGTGAGTAAAGGGCGTACGTTTATGTGGACTCTAACATAGTTATCGCTCTCGGTGTGAATGAGCCTTAATGAACATGCGAAAACTCTCGGTTCTGTTATTTTTGTATTTTTTTAATCGGACAAGTTCCCAACCCTTTTCATAATTGTTTATGCCAGTAGACACTGAGCAGAGCCGAACACAACACAAACTTATATTTATAATGTTTTGGTCCCATATATCTACCACATGTTATGGCTTGTAGCATCTCACCTGTGCCTTTGTGTCCATTTCATTTCAGGCGCCCAGGGAAATGCTTGCCCAATGTGTACTGGCAGAATTACCACAACAAGTCACGTCCTACTTCAGATATATAAACCTGTCGCCTCCACACGAGCCAAAACAATCATAGACATGAACACGTAGGGCTCTCTTCTTTATCTGCACCTGACACTCTATCATGCACCTGTCTGAATGATTTAATGCACATTACCGCTTCACAAAGCATTCAGCTGTCACAGCAGTCATATTCATCTGTTTTATTGAAAGTAGCCATCGTTGTTGCAGGGTTAGTAGTCATGGATGCCATATTTGCTGTAAAATGGCATCACAAACTGAGGGAAAGGAAGATGTTGAATGATACTTTGAACTTAAAACAGGAGGTTTTCCTAAAGCATGTTGAATTTATGCTGCATTCATGTCATATTGAATTATGAAACTGAAGTCCTTGGACTCTAAAATGATTTGTTTCTGTGGCAACGTTCATAATAGGAAAAATAAATCCATGTCTGATTAGTCAGTGGATAGCTAGTTTTTATTTATACAATATTAAACCATATTTTGGTTTTGGTTGTTGGTTTAATAGTGTTAATACTTATTGATTATTAATACTTATAATTGATTTGAATTAGTCCCTAACCAGTGTTGTTAATGTTGACTATAACTAAAAGTAAAACTGAAATTGAAATTAGGCTGAAATAAAGAAAAAAATATTTTTTTTGCAATGGCAAATAACTAAAATAAGTGCTAGTGACTAAAACTGATACGAGTGCATAAAGAAATACTAAAACTAATGAAAACTAAAAAATAAAAACGAATTCAAAATATTAATAAATATAATAAATACAGTATGA
>NW_015505198.1:3089363-3102553 GCF_001515645.1 Sinocyclocheilus grahami | reverse complement strand
TATATATATATATATATATATATATATATAAATCATAAAAATGCTACTGTCCCAAACCATAACTTTGTCTAAAAACGTAATATGCATCACTTGTGCTATGGTACATTTTATTATTATAAATTATTTTATAATTATACAAGTATAATGTATAGTTATATAATGTATATGAAAGGAGAATTGTAGTGAGATGCGTTTTTGTAAGCATGTTTTAACTGAAACTGGAGTTTTCCTCCAAAATAAAAGCTCTACTGCCGTTTCCGTCAAAATAAAAGCTCAAAAGTGCAGTATGAATTGCTGACAGCTAGGGGTTTAAATGGGTAATGTTACTGCAGTCCAAATTCAAAATATCTCTAAAGAAGTATTGTAATTTCCCTACTGTAGTGTAAAGCAAAAATAATATACCTATGAAATATTCATTTTCATTTATTTTACAGTGCAATTGTTTTACAATATATGGCCATTACTGTCATTGTTGTTATTATTCTATTCTAATTTGTTTGGCTTCCTAAAACCCCAGTGTGAATGTAATTTAGACTGAGACATTATATCACAAATAAAAAGAGGGTTGAGTCCCCTTTAAAGTTCAGGTGCAAGTCAGTTCACTGACTTTTTTTCTGACTTGAAGGGTTAGTTCACCCAAAAATAAAAATTAGTCCCATGTTTTACTCACTCTCAAGGCATCCTAGGTGTATATGACGTTCTTCTGCTTTATAATGCATGGTTGGGTGTTTTTGTTCAACAGTCACAAAAGTAGTCAACTAAAGCGCATCCATCCATAATAAAATGTGCCTCACATGGCTCCGGGGGGTGAATAAAGGCCTCCTGTAGCAAATCGACGTGTTTTTATAAGAAAAATATCCATAGTTAAAACAATATATACACCTTTCTTTCACTTCTACTAACTGTCGTAGGTGGTAGCATTTCCGGCGGATGACGTAGGACGTCTGTGTAGCGCACGCGCCGGTGAATAGTGACGAGCGCGGAGGAGAGAGAACAAAATAAAATGCCGGTTACGAATTAGAAATACAAAACGAGGATTTGTAAAGAAAAATGTAGGAGTATTTCGATATAAGCCAAGAGGATACTGGTTTTCCTTTGCTAAAGTAAGGAAACTTTCATTCCTTTGTTCCTGTAATCAAATGTTGGTTTTCGCGAGGCTCACACGTGCATGCGCTATGCCTACATCAGGCAGTCTCTCGGGAACACACGTACAACAGTTAGCAGAAGTTACACAAAACTGTTTATATCATTTTAAATATGGATATATATATTTCGATTTTTCGCTTCGCTTCAGGAGGCCTTTGTTCTCCCCACGGAGCCGTGTAATGTGCATTTTAATATGGATGGATGTGTTTTATTTGACTACTTTTGGACTGTTGAACAAAAACACCTGCCCATGCCATTATAAAGCTTGGGAGAGCAAGGACAATTTTTTTTTATGTAACTCCGATTGGATTCATCTGAAAGAAGAAAGTCATATGCACCTAGGATGCCTTGAGGGTGAGTAAAACATGGGCTAATTTTCATTTTTGGGTGAACTAACCCTTTAAGTTTTCTTAGTTAAGAACATGGGTTGGAGCTCTTAATTTTAAACTCTCAAAGTGCATTAGATAGAATAATTTAACTTTAAAATGTACAAAAATTTATTTTTTTCCAATTCTTCATATATTTTTTTTAATATCGCAGTAGATATCGTACCGTGGACTTCATATCGTGATATTAGCGCATTGTGAGATTTTGATATCATTACATCCCTAATAGTTATATAATGTAAATGATTTAAATTATATAATCTATATTATTATTATAAATGATATATTATCAAAAAATTAGTTCGGCAAATATAACTGCTAAAAACAGACATTTGTCACAATGATCAAGTGGAAAACGCCCAAATGTTCATAACATTATATTAAATTATATTGCATATATTTAATTGTCTTACATTATATTGTTTTTCATCAACTGGTCAAAATTTACAGCAGGGCATAAAAATGATAAAGAGTGCATAACAGAAATACTCAAACTAAAATTAACATGAAAACTAACAATATAAAAATAAAAGCTACTTCAAAATATGAATACATATATTAATATAAATATAATACTATATAAATAATAAAAATGCTACTATCGCAAACATAACAGTCCAAATTTTTTTTTTTGCTATGATACATTGTATCATTATTATTATTTTATAATTATATGAATATAATAATTATATAATGTACTGTATATGATATAAATTATATTATCTATATTATACATTATATTATCTAAAAATTATAGGTAATGTATCTGCTAAAAGTGTCATTTGTCTCAAAGTGTTCAAGTCCAAATGTTCATAATAGTATAATATTAGCTAATCGATAGCTGACATATGACATGAGCGCAGCATACGATTTCTGTTGTCTGCACTGTCTTGTAACTAACACTATGATGCTTAACCCCTCTCACCATCTCTGACCTTCTTCTGCTGCTCAAAGTCAGAAATACGATGACTAACGTTTTCTCTCTCTCTGTAGTCTTCTAAAGAGGAGCTCGCTAAGTGTGTCCTGGCGGAGGTTCCTGGTCAGGTCGTCACCTTCTTTAACATGATGAAGCTCCCGCCTCTGAAGTCAAACACTCCAGTGGACGCTCCAAATGGGCCGACACAGAACTGAAGGACCTGTGAACTTCCTTCATACCACATACAACTCCACAACTGGACATCATCAACCTACTTATCTAACGTTAGGCCTTCTTAAAGAGATATAGCACTAGATACATGTGGTTTGTGTTGCTTTAAATGTCAGTTATTCCTTTATTTACTTTTTAAAAATCATTTTATATTCATTCACATGTTTTCTTCTGCCAAATGATCTTGCAACGGTCTATTATAGAGCTTGTTTGGACTCAAGTATCCTACTCTAAATGATCAGTTATTGAAAAAAAAAAAATCGGGAGGGAGTTTAAGTTTAAAGTCAACCTTGTTAGTGTTGCAGGTGAGATGACCGAATGGTATGAAGGCATTTTTTTTATCTCCAGTGTCATTCCCACTAACTCCTTACAAAATAGTTTACAGTCAGCATTATCTCATAAATATTTCATGTCATTATCATTCTTTACATCTTATATTTTTATATCTGTATATGTTTTTTAATCAGTGCCTCACAAAGACATTTCTTCATATATCTAATGCATTATTCCAAATTGACCACATTAATGTGCATGATAATATGCAGTTCCTATCCACCTTATTCTTCAACGTGGAAGTAAGCCTATGGGTGAGACTTCTGGTTCATTAGCCGCTGTAGGGGAATAACGAGAAGAATAAAAACATGCAGTAAATGCACTACAAACCAGTGTGTTCATAATTAAGATAATACATTATAATAATAAAGTTAGACACACCAATTTGCAATATCAAGCAGAAACGAGCTGTTTTGTACAGCTAAAAATAGCTGGACGCGGATGGCACCGGAAGCCAGTCCCATAAAAATTACAAATGGCTGCATCCGCTCTTACAGCAAGAATAAGGTGGATAAAAAAAATATGCATATATGTTTGATTTAATTCTATGGAAATCCCGTGGCAGCTTTTTACATTGCCAAGTTTTATTTTTGTGCAGAATGCACATAAAGCTAAAGCCACTGAGGAATGGTGCTCAGATCTCAATCTGTACAGATGAAAGCCATTGATACTGACATCTGGATGGGTCAGTCATCCTGTTATGTGCCTGAATGCACAATGCATAAATATGATAATAATATGCAAAGGTAATCAGCTTTTTGAATCAGTATTAACTGTTTTAAGATGCAAATTAAGTTTAGTTTGTTTTACATTTAATCACAATGTCTGTAACAGCACGTTGTGCTTAATTAGTGCTGAGAGGAATATATTAAATCATCTTAAATGTAATTTAAATAAAACTAATTTTGTTTCATCAGATGCAGTATCATTATAATGTAATGTGTCAGCTCAGCAGTTGCTGATATGTCTTGCATCTGTGTGCCTGTATTATGCCTTGTTTCACATACATACAATAAAACACCAAAACGTGGATTGTTTATGATTTATTCGCAATATTATCAAGATGCAATAAATAAAGATGACAATGAAACTACGTATTAAATATTTTATTTGAATTTTATGAAAAACATTGACCTATTTACAATATGCAAAGGCCAGGAAAACCCATGCACCATGACTGCCTAAAGTGCTGAACAGGTTGGGTAATAAGTTCAAAATTATAGTTGAAAAGAATCTGTCACTAAACCAACTACAAATCAGAAACATACAGTCAGTATTTACAGTTTTAATCACATTTCTGTAGATCTGAATGAATGGATCTATGAATGAATGAATCTATCTATCTAACATCCATCAGTCCATCCACCCATTTTATCATTCATAGATGGATGGATGAATGGATGTAATTGATAAATGGATGGATAGATGATGAAATGGGTGGATGGATTAATAGATGTTTTAGGTAGTTGTAAGTGTAGGTGATGGGATGGATGGAATTTTCAATCCTTTTTTTCTGCTGCTTGAGCCTGCAGGAAAGAGAAGTGTTATTGTTATTTCAGATCTCTCAACTATTTGTATGCAAACTTTTAATCTTTATTACATATGTGTGTTTGCACCGTTATAGCACTCATCCGATCATCACACACACCCTGAGTTTCTCCAGTAATCCTCCTTTCCCAAAGCCTCCAAAAACACGTAACATTTTCGGAGTGGGTGGTTTTTGTCCAAACATTGCCAATCCCTTCTTCTTTTCTCCTTCATCTTTGACAGGAGCAGCTTTGCCTTTGGCCTTCATCAGTTTCCTGCGCAGAGAATGAATCATCTTTTATTGTAGCCACTGCATTTATCTATTAAATCTGCTCTTGAAGAAACGGTGCATGTTGCACGACCGTGACCCTCTGACTCACCTTCCCTTCCTGGCCAGCACTTTCTGAGACTCAGGGTAATGGACCAGGATGTCACTGAGTTCTTTCTTATCCAGTACAAAAAGGTTGGCGAATCCGTGAGCAGCAACATTTGCTGTTCTTCTGTTGCCTCCATCTTTTGCTGACTGTAAGAGACTGAAAACAAATACACTTTTTTTAGACATTCTTGTTCTTTTTTTTTAAGAAATTAATACTTTTATTCAGCAAGGATGCACTGTAAAAAAAAAATCTGTAAACTGCATTTATCTATTAAATCTGCTCTTGAAGAAACGGTGCATGTTGCACGACCGTGACCCTCTGACTCACCTTCCCTTCCTGGCCAGCACTTTCTGAGACTCAGGGTAATGGACCAGGATGTCACTGAGTTCTTTCTTATCCAGTACAAAAAGGTTGGCGAATCCGTGAGCAGCAACATTTGCTGTTCTTCTGTTGCCTCCATCTTTTGCTGACTGTAAGAGACTGAAAACAAATACACTTTTTTTAGACATTCTTGTTCTTTTTTTTTTTAAGAAATTAATACTTTTATTCAGCAAGGATGCACTGTAAAAAAAAAATCTGTAGTTTTTACAAAAAAAATCTGGCAGCTGTAGTTGCCAGAATAATTTTGTAAAAAATACAGAAAAACTAAACACATTTACGGCCAAAAACTGTAGAAACTCAAGAAAATTTGCATGTAAACCAGTAAATTCAACAATGCACACTGCTATTTAAATCTGTTTTGTATCTTTAACATACTGACAACCACCATAATAATGCAGGTGGTAAAAGAGAAAGCCACATGAAGAATCACAGCTCATCACAAGTAGCTTCACCACAAGCAGAAGTATATACTAATATATAGAAAGTGCACAGAGTCATTCATGCAAACCCAAAACACCATCAGGGTAACACACATGATACTTAAATAATGTATTCAACTTTCATTAAACAACAGAAGATGTAACATAAAGCCCAAATATACATAACTAATAACAAAATCTTTTTAAAAAACATGATTATTTAAACAAAATACTTTAAAATGTGCAGTGTCATGCAGGGAATTCTGGGAATATCAGTTTACAGTTTTTGACTGTAAATTATTCATTGATCTGTTATTTTTACTTCTAAAAAACTGTCAAATTAATAGCATTTTACTGTAAAATTACATGAAATGTCTGGTTAGATATTTTACAGTTTTTCCCTGTATATAGTACGGGAACTTACTGTTAACCTATTAGGTAGCGTTTTTACAAAATGTTACAGTTAAAATTACACTTATTTTTTACAGTGTGCATTAATTTAATGAGATGTGACAGTAAAGACATATATAATGTTATTAAATTAAGTTATTAAATTAATTACATTTAAAAATGTAATCAAATTGCAATACTATTTTATAATATGACTGTTTTTAATGTATTTTTGATCAAATAAATGCAGCCTCAGTTAGATTCTTCTTTTAAAAACATTTACAAAATGTATAGACCCCAAACTTTTGAACAGTAGCCTATATAGATCGTCTGTCAGGTACCTGATCTCTCCGAACACACAGCCTGCCTTCAGAGTCACGAACACAATCTTATTGTCCGGCCCACCGATGACCTGCACCTCTCCGGCTTTAATAATATACATTTCTCTCCCAATGTCACCCTGCATGAAGCAATGGAAGACATTTGCCCATGATAATTGTCTGAATCACTATGTTCAGTCAATATAATATCAGATATACATGGATGATTATATTTGATGTTCTCACCTTCTTACACACAAAGTCTCCTGGCAAGTACACAATAGATTTCAGACGCAGTAACATATCCACAAGCATCTGGTTGTCACAGCCCTAGAAAAATATGTTTGAAATAGCAAAATCTTGAAACAAAATCAATCCCTCACTTGTTTTCTCTTTCTTTCATACTTTGTATCATTCTAACACGGATTTACTTCATAAAAGTGCACCAGAATCGATTAAACATATGCCACCAGTAGGGGTCAGTGGAGTTTTCCCACAAGTTTTTAGAGTGTTGTTTCTTGCTAAAACCTGAAAATTAGCGGTTTAGCACTTCTGGTTCCATTGTCATGAAGTCAATGGGGTTTTGAAGTTGAATGAGTTTAGTTAAATTCCTGAAATAGCTCATATCTATTAAATATTTATCTTGACATAGACATTTGCTAACAAGGAGCTATATTGGACTTCATCTGGTTGGACATTAAACGTAAACTCATTTACTCACTAGTCGCGTTCACAGTTTAACTGTTTATAATCTAACTCTAACTGAAACTTATTTTTTCTTTTACTTTTTTTAACTAAAGTGTAAAGACTGAAATTGTTGTCAGAAACTGTCATGAGATCGTGGTGTAACTACGTTTAGCTTTTTTATATATATATTATATTTAGGCTTCAAAACACATAAAAATTGTGTTAATTTATGAATATTATCATGATGAACAAAATGTGTAAGAATCATAAACTTTTGGTCACAGAGCTTATTTTGTGTAATAATCCAGAAGCCAATAATGTAATATGTAATAATCCAAAGCTTAATGGAAAAATCCTGTTGGGCTGAAGCATCAAAACAATAAAAGAAACGGCTTACATTTTTCCCATAACTAAATCATTGTAACTAATTCATTGTAAATTTAAACCTTTACCAATCCTTCAAAACACTAGGTTTTACCCATTTGTCAGTATTTAATCATTTAAAATATAATACAATTTAGTATGATCACGTTTTCTTTTATATATTTTAAGTACAGTTCCGAATATTAAGTTATGCTGAATGACAATGGAACATTATTTAACTAATATTTTAGCATTTTATTTTCACAAAAGTTATTTAAAACATTAAAGTAGACTGTTTACTTGCATATAATATGCTTTTTCGCATATAAAATCACTAAAGTTAATTTAATGCGGACACCAAAATGGGACGTTTCCTCTTTGACCCACATGCAACACTCCGAAAAACGTCAATATTAGCAAATTTTTTAACTTTATTTGACTTTATATATTTCACTGACAATATTAAGTTTTACCTTGAAGAGGTCAATCTTCTGGAAGGTGGCGAGGTTGATGTCCACAGCGATGGCTGTTCTCATGACCAGAGGCATCTTTTCTAATAACTCCGATTCATCTGCATAAAAACAAACATTTTTGCATTTTGATCTATAAAAATTAGCATCTGTTTAGATTTATTGTAACTGTATAAACGATCACTCCAAAGCTAGCTGTATTAATAGAGCACTTCTATTAAGAATTACTCTTACCCAGCATGCCCTGGGAGTCCCAGGTGTAGTTGTACCAGGTGCGTACTCTGTTCTGCACCTGCTTTGGGATGGTGTAGGTGTTCATATACGCCACACAGGAGTCCATAGAGGCGCGGAAGTAGGTCTGACCCGCCGTAGCTGCTCCAATGACATCTCTCATCTGGGTTTAAACAGATTTTGATCAGTGCTGTGAAGTTATTATTCTGGGTCATGTGTTATACGTATTCATTTATTTACCTGTCCAATCAAGCTAGAGAAGACAAAGACTCCTGTGAAGAAGTTCACCAGCTGGAAGACGATCTCAAAGAGCGTATGGGGCTCGGGGAGACCTCCGATAGTGATCAGCGTGCGAGTCGCAAAGTAATAACAGCGGAGATACCTTGGCAAAGAAAAATGACAAAAATGTTATCAGTACAATATTTATTTATTTATTAATATTTTATTTTGGAATGTATTTAAATGTATTGATTTTTTTAACGTGTAAATAATACAAGTAAAAAAATTATTATATAGTATAATTTAATAATTTAAGTATAACATTGTAATTCAATTTTAAATTAAATATATGTATAAAGAGCTACTATTTATGAAATATATGAAATAATGGCAAAAGAAAAAAAAAATTGTTCATACGCATTTCCTTTTCCATCATATGCCCATTTAGTGCTGCCCAGCCCTTCGTATTCTGATGCTACATAGTAAAGGCAGGAGTTTAAATGGAGACAGAAGAGCAGATATCCAGTAGTGCGGCCAACTCTAAAAAAAAGAAAAAGCCCAGCATGACTATTATTATTATCACTCAGACATACAGATATGGATTTAAACACACCCTAACCTTTGCCATTTGCTTATCATGATACCTCAGATTGTTGTGCCTCAAACTTGTTGCTATGACTTACTAAGCAGTCAGACTTATAATTTTCACCTGGTAGGCGATAAGACTCATACGACGCATTTCCTTTTCCATCATATGCCCATTTAGTGCTGCCCAGCCCTTCGTATTCTGATGCTACATAGTAAAGGCAGGAGTTTAAATGGAGACAGAAGAGCAGATATCCAGTAGTGCGGCCAACTCTAAAAAAAAGAAAAAGCCCAGCATGACTATTATTATTATCACTCAGACATACAGATATGGATTTAAACACACCCCTAACCTTTGCCATTTGCTTATCATGATACCTCAGATTGTTGTGCCTCAAACTTGTTGCTATGACTTACTAAGCAGTCAGACTTATAATTTTCACCTGGTAGGCGATAAGACTCATACTCATATTGAAGGAGGGACCTTCCAACCATATCCAAAGACCAAAATAGCAGAGTATTGAGGTGGGTCAGTAAGCAACCACCTAGCAACATGCTAAGCCACTCAGAATAGTAGATTAGCATATATAAATCACACATACCTCCAGATATACGCCTTAGCCATGACGCTTTCCAGACGATCGCTGAACTCAAAAAATGATTGATACTAAAAAGAAAGACGGAATATGTACATTAAATAGAGCTCATTACACAGTACACTAAATACTAATATACAGTTGTACTAGCTGTACAAAACCGTAGTGTAGAACTGCTGTTATTGGTAACTAAAACTATTCAATCATTTTCATGAATTGAAATAAAACTAAAATAAAATAAAACAAATATTAGATGAAAAAATTAATTAGAAATGTTGCCTTAATTGTCAACGAACTGAAATAAGTTTAAGTTGAGTAAGATTAATAAAACTAAAACTGAAATGAAAAAACCAAAGAAAGAAATGGCACATTAAATTAAAGCTATTTTTAAGGCTAAAAATAAACTGAAAATCAATTGAATAAAATGAATTTCAGATATACATAATACTAAAATAACACTCAGAATTAGAAAATAACACTCAGAAAAAAAATCAGAATTAAAGAAAATTGATTGGGCTGGAGAAGTTGAGTAACTGACCCGTATAAACCGGTTTATCCTAAAGATCGATGTAAACCCAAAGTGGAAACACAGCAAATCAAATGGTATTATGCTTATCAGGTCTGTCTGTTGAGAGAAATATTATCAAAATAAAATAAATAAATATATATATTTTTAAATATCCACATTTAATTTTTTTTCATTCCTTTTTTTATTATAATTATTAATCATAGCCTATATATAGGCCTAATTTGTACACACCTGAAATCTGGCAGATTCCCTGTACCTCTGTTTTGCCATTATTCTGTCTTTCTGAGGAAATAAATTTGTAGGTTTTTGAGTGGACGTCCTATTGTCACAATTCCAAAAGTCTTAAGTGTCTACACCAAGATTCACTTACTATGATGTCTCCTGCTTTCACAAACTGTAAGCGTGGCTGAAACATGGTGATATCTATGATGTTCACAAGGTCTGCCAGGATATCAAAAAAGATCCAGAAGGGGATGGTCACAGGCGTGTGGTACGGGAAACACAAACGTGCCGTGGCCAGCCAAACGTTGTAGTTAAAAGCGACTGTGACGACACTCAGCCATTTAATATACCGCCGATCTGGAAGGAAGAACAAACATGTGTAGGCCAATGTTTTGTACTTCAAGAGGCATCTTCAGTTCTCATAGTGTCCTACCTGTGAAAGAGTCAATGGTTGTCCCCAAAAATGCGTCCATCTTGTCTTCGAAAGGTTTGAGAAGTGTGTCTATGCAGGTGCAGTTGATTTTTGGGCAGATGGCTTCAGCCGCCTCCTTCTCGGCCTTCTCCTTCTCCTTCTCCTTCTCAGCTTTCAGCTTTTCCTCTTTCTCCTTCTTTTCTTTCTCCTCTTTTTCTTTCTTCGCCGCCGCTTTCTTGGCATCCTCCTCTTTTTTCTTCTGCTCGGCCTCTTCTCGTTTTATTCTCTCCGCTTCCTGCTTTCTGATCCAGTCTTCCTTTCGGTAAACCGGTGCTGGATATCAACAAGTAGACTAAAGTTTAGAAGAGTACAAACAGATGAATGGATTCCCTGCTGGAAAATCCAGCTAGTTTTTCATGTTTTTTTGCTGGATAAAATTGGTCATTTATAATCATTAGATGGTCCAAGCTGGTGTAGATTAGGGGTGTGCCATATCATACCGTCCACGATAATACCGGTATACATTTTTACATGATACAAAAAGTGTCATATCACGATATCAATGATGCAATGACGTATGGTGTATATGCGTTCCCTAGCGTGCACAACACCACAAACCCAATAGGTGTGTTTGACTTGAAGCAGCGCTGCGCAGACTGATCGTTGTATGACATCAAAGTATCACAAGAGTGGTTCTAGAGCATTTTCGAGCGCACGCTCTTGCCCCTTTTTTTTACATTGCACACATCTGCGGCGCGTTACGGCTCTGCCACCGGAGCTGATCGCGACCACTCTAGTCTAGTCTAGAATAATGCTTGTGTTCATACCAGCCGCGCTGTGCCACGATTCAGAAGCGTCCCAGAAGCGACTCTCAGCACTGCTTCGCTAAAGATAGGCGCCTCGCCTATTTTTGACGGACGTAAATAAGTTGCAAGTCACTCTCGCAGTATTTTGACATCATATATCGATCGCTCTGCTTCAAGTCGAACACACAGCTGCTGCTGCCACCTTATGAAAATAGATTTAAACTTCGAATTAAGAAGTCTGTCATCGATGACAGTAGCTTATTGGAAAAGAATGGAAAATGCCCTTCATTTTGTTTGCACTAATAAATGCTGCTGCCTGCCAGCTGCAATCACCAATAAAACGTTGTTCCATATTTTTTTCTATATCATTATAAATATCGCAAATATTCTTGAAATATCGTGATATAATTTTGAGGCTATATCACCCACCCCTAGTGTAGATGGTTGATAAGAAGGACTAGCAGCTGGTTTTGATCTGGTAGACAGCAACAAACCAGCTATATTTTCCAAAAACCACCTTGACCACCTTAAGCTAGAATGACCTGGTTCTTCCAGCAGGGTAAATAAGTCAAACTGTTAAAAATTTTAAGATTACAAGTCCTTGAGGAACAAAAAATGAGAAACACCTCCTAGATTACAGTATAGATATATCTTGTCCATCAAACAGCAGGATTCAGTGAGACTTTGGATGCGTTTGTAGTACTCACTGATGGGTGGGCTGCGCTCGGGGGACGAGGAGTAGGGGTCTATGACTTTCTCCTTAAAAAGCTCTGTCCTCTCCCGTAGTTTCTTCACGATGTCTCGCAGCTGGTCATCACAGTATCTGTTAATGACGATGGGTGGAGTTGGTGGTGATGGTGCATCCTCACTACGTGAAAAAGACACATAGGAAAGTGCACTTAATTATGTAAAAAAAACCTAGTAGTAGTAGTAGTAAGTTGTAGTAGTAGGTTTAGACTATGGAAAGTCATGAGGATGTTCTGTTTTCCTATTCTAAACCTGAGGCAGAAATGAAAATCAAAGTTTGATTCATCGAGAATATTCAAGTCAAGTGAAATTCATTTGTATAGCACTTTTCACAGTCCTCGTTGTTTCAAAGCAACTTTACAGAAAAGCAAAATGTTGTTGATGTTTATAATATCTTCATATTTTCATGCCTTATAGTCCTAGCTTACAGGGAACATTCTCCAAACATTCTTCTCTCAAAGTTATGAACAAACATTCTTCCACTAACGTTAAAGGGGTCATATGATGCGATTTCAAGTTTTCCTTTCTCTTTAGAGTGTTACAAGCTGATTGTGCATAGATAAGATCCCTGAAGTTGCAAAGACTAAAGTCTCAAAACCAAAGCGATATTCTTTATCAAAGTTAAGACTCTGCCACGCCCCCCTAAAACGGCTCGTTCTAACACGCCCCCACATGTCTACCTCACTATGTGGAAATATTTGCATAATGCGCCCAAATGTGCACGCAAAGAAAGAAGGCGTGGTTTCAGTAACCGCAGTTAGTGTTGAAGCAGCCATGTCAGGGAGACGCTGTGTGTTTCTAGACGAAAGCAAAAGCACTTTATTTGGCCTTCCGAAAGTAGATGCATTTAGGAATCTTTAAGATTACTTACAACAGAACAGCAATGCATTTTATGGA
>NW_015505198.1:3087451-3088402 GCF_001515645.1 Sinocyclocheilus grahami | reverse complement strand
CTGGTCTTTAATAATGTTCCCATACGTTAAAATAAAAGGGTTATTTATACATCGTTCATGGAATGTTTTCTAAAACGTTTTAGTTGAATGTTCATCTAAATGTTATTACTTGTTCAGGGAACATTCAAAAGTAACATTCCCATAATGCTTACAAAATCGAATGTTCCCTTAACATGCCTAACCAAAAAAAACTTTTTAAAAACTTGACATTTTGAACACTCAGAAAGATTTGTTATATAGTATAGCTTTATGTGACTATACTGTATGTACGCAGGTAAAGTAGGATGTACTATATATACAACTTTTGCAGCTCATTTGCATTTAAAGAGACAGGCCCGAAAAAACAGCATGTTTCTGCTTCCACTCAAAATAGGCATTTTCAAAATTATATAATAAATGATATTTTTGAGTATTTTGAGCTGAAACTTCACAGACACATTCTGGGGACACCAGAGACTTATATTACATATTGTAAAAAGGGGCATAACATGTCTCCATTAACATAAAGCATTTGAGATTTGCTATATAGTACATACTTAATGTAAGTGTAATGTATGTGTCCGGGATATGCTTATAGTAGTTGTATAATTTGTTATGTGTGTTATAAGTTAATTTGTTATGTGGTGATATGTAAGGGATAATGTACATCCAGCTGGTTGTTATCGCAGAATAATATCGCAGAACGAAGCGGAGGGGTCTTGTATCACCCTGAAGGGGGTTATCCTGCGATAACAACCAGCTGGATGTACATTATCCCGCATATTACATGGCTACTTGCCACATAAGTAAATAATTAGACAAGAAATATTGATTTGAGTTGAAATATTTGAATGCAAAGCTTCCGTGAAGACAGCAGTTGTGAGCAAGCGGTTCAAACTAGACGGACATTTAAGGGATAGGGTGCAGTCAAACCACTTATTACACAACATTTCACCACATAAATAATTATGG
>NW_015505198.1:3083858-3086486 GCF_001515645.1 Sinocyclocheilus grahami | reverse complement strand
CTTATTACACGGCTACTTGCCACATAAGTAAATAATTAGACAAGAAATATTGATTTGAGTTGAAATATTTGAATGCAAAGCTTCCGTGAAGACAGCAGTTGTGAGCAAGCGGTTCAAACTAGACGGACATTTAAGGGATAGGGTGCAGTCAAACCACTTATTACACAACATTTCACCACATAAATAATTATGGTGATAAAAGATTTAAGACAAAAATGTTTTGTTAGTTATCTTATAATCCATTACAGTGTGCAAAACAATCGTTGCAAAATGGCAACAGCTGCGCTTGTATGAAACGAGAGAGCGAGTCCGCGATACCAGGATGACATAATTAAATAATTGTACACAATTTTGAATCGAGTTTTAATATTTTATTAGCTAAACAAACGCAAAGCTTCCACCAAGAAAAAACTGTTCCTAGCAAGAGTACGGCGCCAACTTCAGTTACCCGGATGAGCCTGTGTTATCAGCTTTTACCGGTTGTTATCGAGGGATAACATACCTCGAAATGTTGCGACTGACTAATCAGAATCAAGTATTCCACAGAGCTGTGTAATAATAAGAATTATGAACTCTAGACTGGTTTAGATATGTGAACATAGAGAGTATTTAGTTAAACCTTTGCGGATCTTTCACAGCTACAGCAAACAACAAATCTCACGGCCAAGACTTGATCTGATTTCAGAGGAAGTTCAGCAGCTGAACTCAGACGACACCTCATGCAGTCACCATATGCTCAGCACTAGACAGTGTAAACCTGTACCTCATCTATTTATAATCATTTTAATCAGTGCAACTCTGCCTTTGTGTCAAATCATGGCTTTACATGGCTGCACAACTGTTGAGTTAAGATAAGGACTGTCCTGAAACACTCACATTTGTTTCTCTTTTCCAGCGGGTGCTGTCTTGTTTACTGTTTATCAGCTAAAATGGGCCCATGTAGTGAATTTAGTACTCAATTTAGTCTTACAGCAGACGTTAGTATCATTGCATTCAGCACATATAAGAATTGTGACTGGAAAATGATGACTGCCTAGCATGGTTTGCTGAAATCAGTATAGAGTTAGCTTTATACTGACACAAAGAAAAATATAACACAGGAAATAGAAACTCCTGTTCACACGTGAGGACGTTCTCGTGATCTTCTTAAGTCGCAAATACAGCAGATCCCCTAATCCACTTTCAGCTACTTTTGGAGTCACACGCTGCACATCGTTGAGTGGAAGATGACAGCAAAGATCTGCTCCATACAAACCAACAATGACATGAATGGCTAAAGTCACTATAATTTACCTATTTAAACTTTCTGCTGCCAAGGACCCGCAAATATGATGATCCCCTTGCAAAGTACCCATTCCTAAAATATAAAAGCGGATTTGCATTTATAGTGTGTATAAAGAAAATACTAAATGTGATGTTATAAAAACAAAAATATCAAATTTGGTAAATGTTAATATACATTTTTTTTATAATCAATATGTATTTATTTATGTCTACTGAAATAAATACATATATTGCATTATTACTAGTGCTGTCAAACGATTAATCGTGATTAATCGCATGTTTACATAATATATGTATGTGTACTGTGTATATTTATTATATATACATAAATACACACAAATACAGTATATATTTCGAAAATACCTTAATGAAACATCATCTCATGAAGTGAAGATGGATGAAGACTCACCGGTGGGCTTTTCCTCCTTTTTCTCTTCTTTTTTTTCTTCATCTTTCTTTGCATCTGCCTTTTCCTCCTGTTAACACCGAAAATGTTTTTCTTTCTTTCTTTCTTTATCACAACACATTTCCAGTTTATAGCAGTGATGTTTGAACGAATGAGAGGCGTGCCATTAACTGTTCATTCAACTGCATCAGCTGACAAGGAGTAAGACGTGCAAATGCAAATAGTTTTATTTGTGAGCATCAGGGATATCATCTTTAACTATAACCATAAAACATTTCCTTGAACACTTTTACTCGTTACTTGAAATAAAAGACCAAAACAAACAAAACAAAAAAAAAACGTATTTCAGCTAGTTGCAACAACAACAGTTCTAATTTGTGTTTGCTAAATTAAGAGCTAAAATAACTAAAACAACAAAAAAATAAAACTAAGAAATTTATGCCTTTTCATCTAACCCTTTAAAAATGAGAATGTCTCCAGGATTCCAGATGAAAACATCAATCGTACTTTAAAAAATGTACACAGAGAATTGCAGTTTCCCTTAATGAAACATCATCTCATGAAGTGAAGATGGATGAAGACTCACCGGTGGGCTTTTCCTCCTTTTTCTCTTCTTTTTTTTCTTCATCTTTCTTTGCATCTGCCTTTTCCTCCTGTTAACACCGAAAATGTTTTTCTTTCTTTCTTTCTTTATCACAACACATTTCCAGTTTATGGCAGTGATGTTTGAACGAATGAGAGGCGTGCCATTAACTGTTTTACACTCAGTGAAAGCCTGCATCAGCTGACAAGGAGTAAGACGTGCAAATGCAAATAGTTTTATTTGTGAGCATCAGGGATATCATCTTTAACTATAACCATAAAACATTTACTTGAAAACTTTTACTCGTTACTTGAAATAAAAGACCAAAAAAAAAAAAAAAAAAAAAAAAGATTTT